>NW_010314514.1:0-4804 GCF_000700745.2 Antrostomus carolinensis | reverse complement strand
GCTGTGGCTCTGCCCATCCTCCTGCCTGTCCAGGCTTTCAGAGGAAGAGCAGCATCTCCTGCACCGTGCCCTGGTCCCAGCTGTGCCCTGTCCCCACAGCAGAACCAACAAGGGTGTGGGTGGCAGGGACATAATTTTAGCTTGCCAAATGCCATGCTGGGAAATGATGCCAGAACATCCTGCCTGAAGCCCAATGTCCTGTGTTTATGGTGAGGCCACAGGAGATGCCCACGCGCTGGTGGGGGGTCAAGGGGGAGCTCTTGGCCGGAGGTGGCATTTCTGAGATGCTGCTGAAGGCACCATGGTCCCCTCGGAGCTGCTGTCCAAAGGTGGCTGTGGCCGTGGGCAGGAATTTGGCTCTATGCTCCTAGTGACCACCTTGGCTTGTGATCCCACGTGCCTGTGCTGGCCTGAAACACGCTCCCGGGGGGTGAAGGGCTCCTTATGCACAGCTGAGTCAATCGATACCCTCAGGGTGGAGGTTCTGGTTTGATTGAAACAGTTTAAATTTACTGTTGAAAGTACAGTAGTCTCTTCCCCTGCTGCCCAGGGATGGAGGATCCCAGCAGCCTTGTGACACTGGAGCTGCCCTTCAAACCTCTGCTCACGTATGGGGTGAGCAGGACTTCACCAGCCCTCGGCACCACGGTCAAGAGATGGCCTTGGGGTGCTCAGCTCCCCTGCTCCCTCAGTGAGGGTGGCTGGAATACACCCAGACCTCTTGGTTATGTTTCTTGGGTGGTTTTCTGGGCAGCTTGTTTGCTGGTTTTGAGGACGTTCAGAGGAAGATGTGTCTCATCCTCTTTATAGCCAGACTCGATGAGGTTTGCTGGGCTTAGAGGTTTGCTTGTTTGGAGAATGCAGGGTACTGCTGGCCACAGGGCGATGACAGTCGATGACTCTCCCATGTCCTGGACACAAAGCTCATCTGCTTCCCCTGTGTGTTGAAGCGGCTGCGTTTCAGGTGGGTTGTGACATGAGTGCAGAGGGTGCAGCTGCTTTGAGGTCCCACCTGCGAGCAGCAAAGGGTGCTTCCTCAGAGGACAGGGACAGAAGCTTTTATGAGTCTAACAAAAAAACAAACAAACAAAAAAGAGTAGAAACAATAGAAATTTAGTTCTGTGTCCAAACTTCATGGTCACTCTCTCCCTAAGGATTTGAATCTTTTCCTGGTATGAATGCATCCAGCCTTTGAGCAAGCTCAGCTTCTGCTCTGCCTCTTAAGCCAAGCTTTGCAGATTCAATCTCTCTCCTTCTTTCTCCTTTGGACATGTTTCAGCACTAAGTAGAAGATCTGGGTCCAACAAACTTGCTTTCCTTGTCCTCCCCAAAGGTTTTTCTGTCCAGCAGCAGTCGAACCACTCAGGTTTTGTGTACTGAGCCCAGTTGAACTTCTTTGCTCTGCGCTGGTGTGCTGGGCTCCTGGTTCACCAGGCTGCAGGGAGAAGTGTCCAGGTGTCTGCATAGACACCGGTCTAGGTGGGCAGTCACACCTCACTGTTGCAATTAGCAGGACTTGCTATCAGACTCTGAAATTAGTATCTTATTGCTTGTTAAGTGTGATCTGCAACCATGCACTCAACCGGCTGCAAATGTCATTGGTGTGACAAACCTGCTCCTTCCTCTGCTGAGTGCTGGCAGTGTGGAAATCCTGCTGGGAGAAGGTATCTCCTGGAAATAAATGATAGATAAATAAAATCCCTCCTACCCTGATATTGGAAGGATCTGTATGGGGAGGTTCTGCACGTGGGACTCTGGTAATATTCAGGACCCTCTTTGCACTGCAGACCAAATACCTCTGCAATAAAGCAGGTACCTATGGAGGGTGGAATGAGACTTCGTAAGACACAGAGGACAGATTTAGATGAGATGTGAGGAAGAAATTCTTTGCTGTGAGGGTGGTGAGACACTGGCACAGGTTGCCCAGAGAAGCTGTGGCTGCTCCTCCCTGGAAGTGTTCAAGGCCAGGTTGGATGAGGCTTTGAGCAACCTGGTCTAGTGGAAGGTGTCCCTGCTGCTGGCAGGGGGGTTGGAACTGGATGAGCTTTATGGTCCCTTCCAACCCAAACCATTCTATGATTTTATGACAGGGCTATATTATGATGAAAAAAGGCTCAGGATCTCATCTGTATGTCTTAAGGCAAGATTTCTTTCATCACTCCTTGGAGCGATTGAAATAAGTGACTGGCTGGGTGTAGGTGTGGGATGATGAAGGGCCCCAGAAGTGATTTCTGAATCTTTCATGCTGTGTGCAGTTCTGAGGGTGCTGCTTTGGGAGGAGGTTGAGTAGCCATGGTCCAAGAGTTTGACCTGTGGGGAAAGGCAACTCAGCCCTGCAATGACTTTGGTGCATGACACGCCGTGCTTTGCCACGGCAGCAGCTCGGCAGCTGGTGACAGGTCTGGGCACAGCCCCATTTGCACAGGAGAGCCATGGGCTGGTGTGAACCCAAGGGATGAAGCAGTGAGGCCACGACCACAGCACCAGCCCCCAGGCACCAAACCGCTCTCCGTGGCACCTCCAGCCACCAGCAGCACAGCCTGTCCCTGATCAATGGCAGCAGCCACCTCCTCTGAGAAAAACATCCCGGCTGCCGCGGAGGCTGAGCAAGAGGCTGGAGGGGTTGAGTGAAGTGGCATGACACCAGCGTGGTGAGGAAGTCTTGGTGGTGATGGCTCCTGCCGGGCTTGCAGCCCCAGCTGTCCTCTTGCCCTGCTCTTCACTGGAAACCTGTCATCCATCCAATGTGTCTCCAAACAACCGTGATACGTTGGGAAGGTTGGGAGCACCCTCTGGTTGCCCCTCCTCCTCGATTTCCCTTGTCTCTCTTTTTTTTCTTCCTCCTCCCTAACCCCATCATTGTTTTCTGCTGGTTCTTCTCACTTTGGAGTTACCTTCAGCAAACACTGCTGCATCCTACCTGAGCCAGGCAAAAAAGCAGCTCTGGCCCCACAGTGAAATGTAGGCTGAGAGCACAGCACAGACACAGCTCCATTAAACCAGGATGAGCCTTACGGGAATCGTTCCTGGCCCAGGCTTGAAAAACAAATATAGCATGTTGGTTTGCTTTGGCTGTGCCAGGAGGGTCACACAGGGACGCAGGTTTTCTGTTCTGATGGGAGGCAAGGTCCAAAGAGCAGCGTCATAGGCTGGAGAGCTCTGGAAATGGTATGTCATTATTTACATGCCAGGGACGGAGCCAGCAAAGGCTGAGGATGGGCTCGTAGGAACAGTCTGGGTTCCTGCTTATGCTCCACACGTGTGGGAGAGACGCAGGGCATCATGCAAGGTGGTGGGGTCTCAGCTGCATGTTCAACCAAAGCAGGTCCTGGGTGAAAGTCCAGCCCTGTCCTGCAAAGGGAAGGCAGTATCCCGTCCATCTGGGCTCACACTGCTCCTCTGCACCCACTTACTGGTCTCAAAGCACCACAGCTCCACGCAGAACCAAAGCATCCAGGGGTTTGCTGAGTTTTAGCCAAGGTTTGTCCATCACAGACCTGCCCTGGGTTCCAGCAAGGGATGGGTGCAGAGGTGCTGGCAGCATTGGTTCCATCCAGGAAACCTTCTGAGCTGCCTCAGGCTGGGATTTATCCTGCCCCTTTCCACACCACCTGGGCAATGAGACTTTTCTCCCAGTTTTGCTCCATCTGAACTGTTTAAATTGCCAGTTCTTTGGGATAGGAATTATTCATCCATAAAACATCCAGCATGTGTTGGTTATTATTTGGATATGTTCTTATGAGTCAAATAGGCAGTAATAATTTATGCTGGAGCTGGAGCTGACCTTTGTACACCAGGGAAACCAACCTGAAAAGGGAAAACAGTGACGACATCCAGTGTGTTTACTGACATTTTGGCTTTTTGTTGGCATGTTTTCAAACACCCCCCAAAAAAAAGTCAGCAAGTGGGTTTTCTAGAAGTACACATCGATCTAGTGTATAAACACGATGTATAAGCACGGGGTTTAGTTCTGTATCTTTGGGGCGTGTGTGTATATATATATTTATAGACATATAAAAATGCAGGCATCAGGTTGGCAAAATTAATATCTAAATGATTTTCTGTTTGCCTGCTTTCTGTTTATGACCAAAACATGACTTCCTTTTCTTTCATAACGCAGCATTTCACTGAAAAACGAAAAAGCCATAAATCTAGATTATATATAAAAACTTCTCATATCATCTGCAGCTTATGCTAGGCTAAGAGGAGGTAAAAAAAAAAAGCCTTAAAGTTAATTTACCATTTTTATTGCTGTGTTTGAGGCAGGGTGGGTAGAAATAGGGACTAGTACCAAGATTTGGGTTTGATTTTATTTTTTTTCTTATTTCTTTACACTTCTTCTGGGTAATTTCAGTGCTGGTTACTAGCCAGATCCAGGAGGTGGGCATGGACGTGCCTATGGGCACGCACGCGTGCACACACAATCTCTCTCTTCTCTTTCATGCTCATATCCAACCCAACCCATGTAGATGGTTCTTCAACCATTCAGTCATCACCTTATAAATAGCTTTTCCTTCACGTACTTGGCCAAGAACATAACTCAGTGAGTGATACCCACAGCTCCTTGGATTCTGGTTGCAGGTTTGCTGCTGACCCATTGCAGGAGTTGAAGCTGTTGCTTCGCCCCTTAGATCCTAATTCATCCTTTGGTTTGCTCTTTTGGGATTGGGAGTTGTCCAGGATGGGGATCGTGTCTACATACCCAACACAGACAGGTATTAATTAAACCTGGAGAGGGCCTGGATATTCGATCTGAAGGGAAAAGAGGTGTTCATATTTATTTATTTATTTGTTTGTTTGTTTA
>NW_010314513.1:0-4643 GCF_000700745.2 Antrostomus carolinensis | reverse complement strand
CATTCTATGATTCTATGATTCTATGAAAAATGATCATTTGTGCTTAAAACATGTGGTCTGATTCCTTTGTGGGCTGACAGCTTACTTATTGCAACCATCACGAATCCAAACTAATAAGCCATTATCAGGTTCAATAAATTCCTAAAGTATCAAGTAAGAAATTTCCATTCCTGCAGCAAGCCCCATATGAGAGATGTTGAATAAATTATATAAAATGGGAGATGTTAATTGTTGTAAAGCCAGCTGCATTGCTTAATAACATCAAAAGAAGAAGGCCGTAGTATAAAAACATTAGTTAAAACTAGATTTTAAATAATATTTTCTGCAAAGTAATAATAGAGGAAGTCCCCTCAGATATCACATGGTTATTGTAGATCTTTAGTTCATCCTAGCTTTTCCACAGAGTACATCTCTTTTGATGGTCTGCCTCTTGAAAAATAAGTTGTTAATTCAGGTTCTCACTGGTGATTCTTCTGAATATGTGTCTCCTGAACCTTTAACTGAATTGCACTAAGACTTTTCTTTTTTGTAGTTGTAAACCTATTTTTTCCTCACTACTTCCTTACACCATTTATAGTTCCACTCAAGATGGTGGTTTTTGTCACTTGAAAAAAACCCTGTGTCCAACAACACTTTTGCTTAAGAGCAACTTTAGGAAAATTAAGTTACAGGGCTTCTCCATGTTTCACTTAAGAGTTATGTATCTGACCATACATAGCATTATTGGTGTGTGCAGCTCTGCCTCATCTGTCACATCCTAATCAAGAATCATGACATTCTTCAGTCTAAGTTTCCCCAAGTAAATTGTTCTGCTACATGCTTACTACACACACAGCAGTGAATATGATATACTTCACCAGCAATCTGAGCCCCTTGCAAACAGCAGTGTGATCACTTTTGCAAGTGGTTATAACAGCACCCATCATTCTGTTAAAGTATTTGCATAGCATTACAAAAGAATGGTTTTGCTTCCTTGGGTGCTTATACAGTTCAAACCCACAACTCCTCACCTCACTTCAAGCTTCTCACCACTCACCTTCAATAAAATAGGATTAGTTGCCAAGGACAGTTTGGGTGGTGTCCTGGTTTTGCTAAGATAGAGTTAATTTTCTTCTCAGTAACTAGAAGAGCTGTGTTTTGGTTTCAGCTCAGACTTGTTATGAGAACATAATTGATAAAAGTACTGATGTTATTAGTTGCTGTTGGAGCTCAAGGCCATCGTGTTTGTCTGATTCACAGCTGCATTAGGACTGGGAGGGAGAAGCACAGTGAACAGCAAAACCCCAAACTGGCATTTGGATGTGCCAGTGAAATATTCCATATCATATCGTGTCATATTTAGTATATTATCCGGGGCTGACGGGAAAGGGGGGATTTGCGCGGGTTTTGCTCAGGCTCTCGCTCTTCCAGGATTGCAGTTTCCGTTCAGGATTTTTGCTCCTCTGAGATCGTTATCTGAGAATGGACCGGGCTTAGTCAGTGGGTAGTAAACTGTTGCACTGGGTTATCACTCATTTGTATATTTTATAACTGTTATCATTATCACTACTACTTTAATATTAGTTTTTTCAAAGTTTTTTTATTATTATTTCTATTATTAACTGTTCTTATCTCAGCCTACAAGCCTCCTAATCCTTTCCCCCAATCCTTTGCCCTGTCCCCTGGGGGTGGGGATGAAGTGGGTGAATGGCTGTGTTGGTTGCTAGCCAAGGGCTGTCCCAGTAAAACTATCAGAGGTGGGAATCCTGTCTCATTGTCCCTGTGTAATGGCCATAAGTTATGTACATATCCAGAAAACTGTATGAGCCTCTGAGAGGGGGAAAAACAGGAACTTACCAAGTGATTTTTCTTGGGGTCTCACAGTTTCTAAAGCTTTCTTGAATCTAGGTTTTGATCTGCTGGCTGTTTCTGGAAATATTTCTAGAAAATTCAGTCTTTTCCATCCCAAGAAGATGGATTAAGATTTAGATAAACATTTACATATCTATATATTTATCTGATGTGAAACACTGACTTTTCTGGCATTCAGTCAGTGTTAACTTGCAAAGAATGTAGACTATAAATTGAAAAATGAGGTTAAAATGCTCAGCTCTAGAGACAGAAAGGGTGTGTCCTGGTTTTGCTAGAATAGGGTTAATTTTCTTCGTAGTAGCTAGAAAGCACTCTGTTTTGGTTTCAGTGAGGATTGTTATGAGAAGAAATGTTGATAACTACAAGGACACAATGCTTGGGCAGCTTCCAAGAAGAGGAGACTGGAAGGGGGGAGTGAGAATAAAAGTGCAGTCATTAGTAAAACCCAGAATTGACAGTTAGATGTGCCAATATTACGACATGTTTAGTATATTAACTGGGGCTGACCGGAAAAGGGGGGATTCTCTCAGGAATACCTTGGGCTCATTTTTCCAGGATTGTGATTTTGGTTTCATGGTTCCTAATGATCCTTTGGTTCCGGGATCATTATCAGCAGGTGGTGAGCAACTGTACTCTGCATCACTCTTATACGTATAGTTGTTATCACTATTACTTTTATTATTTTAATTCTATTTTACTCTAATTATTAAATTGTTCTTATCTCAACCTACAAGTCTCTTTACCTTTATCCCTCCAATTCTCTCCCCAGTTCCCACTGGGGCCGGGGGGTGGGAGGGAGAGGGGGAAGGAGGGGTGGTGTGAGTGACTGTGGTTTTTTTGTCTGACAGCTAAGTTAAACTATCACAGGGTAGAAAAATGACCAGAATTACTGGACAAAGTTCTGATGGAATTTAAATCAATGCAAGTTTTGCCTATAACAATGAAAACAGCTTCTCTCTGGAAGGATACTCAGCATTGTAAAAAGTATTTCTTTTATGTCTTTGAAGTTTTCTAAATCCAGATTTTTCTTTGCAATTTTCTTCCATTTTCATAAAAGGCCAGAGGCACTCCTTTTTTCTTCCTGTATAACACTTTATGGACCCTCCCCTTAGAAAGGTAAATTGACTGGAAAATATACTTTATTAAAGGGTTATTGAATTTTGTTGTGTTTTTGTGGAATTTGTCCTATTTTCTCAAGTAAGTTTAAAATATGAACATCCAGCTTTTTACTAACAGTCTCAACAAAGCATCATATTTTTTATTGTAGCAAGTAGCTCACCACACCCCATTTTACAGACATTCAAAACCCTGTTAAACTCTTCAGTATGACTTCGTGTAGGCAGATCACAAATGTCCTCACCTTCCCAGACTGCTTAGTAATAATTGCATATCACCAGTAACATTTATAGCTCTGCCAGTCTGTCATCAGCTTTAAAACTTTTAACAGCAAACTCTTCTATTTTCTTCTGATCTTTGATAGCACTATTGAGTAATATAGAGCCAAGACCCTCTCTCATAAGGAAGTCTAACCAAAAAAAAAGATCTTTCAAACCTGGAGACCTTTTTCCATGACTTCTTAGGTAACAGAAAGTTGGGAAAATGATTGGTATCTGTCACAGCGATGTGACTACTCTGGCCATCAGCACACTAACTGTTTGCCATTGCAGGGAGAAAATCCATGCAACCAAAGCTCAATTAAAGTTAAAGCTGGCTAGTACTGAGAAAGACAATAAAAAGGGCTTTTAAAAATATGTTAATAGCAAAAGGAAGACAAGGAATAACATCGACCTGTTACTCGATGAACATGGTCACCTCACAAACAGGAATGCAGAAAAAGCAGAGAGATTCCATGCCTTCTTCACCTTGATCTTCAACACTGAGGAGGGGCTCAGGAGCCCCCAGAGCCCTGGGCTAGAGAACCATGACTGTGAGAACAATAAACTCCCTACCAGCCCCAAACTTGTGCAGGATTTGCTGCTCCAGCTGGATCCCCATAAGTCAATGGAACCTGATGGGATCCATCCGACAGTACTTAAAGAGTGGACATATGTCATAGCAAGACCTCTCTCAATGATCTTTTGATGTTCTTAGGAATCTGGAAAGGTCCCAGTTGACTGGAAGCTGGCAAATGTTGTCCCTGTCTTCAAGAAGGGCAAAAAGGATAAACCCAGTAACTACAGGCCTGTAAGTCTCACTTCTGTGCCTGCAAATATTATGAAGAAGATTATTCTGGGAGTAATCGAAAAACACCTAGAAAACAACATAGTCATTGGTTCCAGCCAACATGGGTTCATGAGAAGAAAGTCCTGCTTAACAAACCTATTTTCTTTCTATTATAAAATTACCCACCTAGTTGACCAAGGGAAGCCAGTTGATGTAATATTTTTGGACTTCAGTAAGGCCTTCGATAATCACAACACAGGTATGATTTGTCAAATTCAGATGCTACAATGATATGCAAAAAATGTTAAAAAAATAGATGTGTCTAAAGAATAGAAATGAAAACAATTCTAAAAGGAGAGAAGTAGATATATAAAATCAGAGATATCCAACACTTTGAAGAAATTAAAAAGAAGAAAAAAATATACATAATTTTATACATTATCTGGATGCAGGACTCAATCGTACATTAAGTAAGTTTGCTGATGGTACTAAACTAGAAGGAGCTGTGGACTCTCTTGAGGGTAGAGAGGCCTGACAGAGAGATCTGGATAGATTAGAGAGCTGGGCAATCACCAACCGTACGAATTTTAACAAGGGTAAGTGTTGGATTTTGCACCTGGGACACGGCA
>NW_010314512.1:4201-4963 GCF_000700745.2 Antrostomus carolinensis | reverse complement strand
AAACCAGTCTGGGATTCTGTGTTTCTATGACCTCCTCACCAAGTGCCGGGGCAGCCAGAGCCAAGGCACCTGGTGGCCGTCACCATCCCAGCAGTTCCCCAAGCACATCCATCAGCAGAACCTTCCTATTTTCCATGCTCAGACCCACCTGTAAGTGCAGCCAAAGCCTCTGCAGAGCCTCCCTCAGCCACTTCAGCTGGAAGCGCCGGGTGACGGCCGCGAGCCCGTCCCCGTCCCCGCCACCAGCCGCCTCTGGCAGCTCAGCCCGAGCTCTGCACCAGGTTATCATCACTCCCCGCTCCTCCTGACAGCTCCTTCACAATATTTATATTGAAGCAAATCTGTGGCCACCGTGTCTGTTTATTTTCCCTCTCCCCGCGGGCTGGAGGTACCCGGCTGGTGTTTGCTGCCAAGAGCCGAGGCCGCGGGTCGGCCCAGGCGGGAGGAAAAGCCGCGGGCTGGTTTGGGGGTTTATCGCTCCTTTCCGTTCATCACCCTTGATAAATATTTAGAGATGCATTAGGGCACTCGGCTCCTTTCCACTAGAAATAACATTCCTAAGCACCAAAAAAAAAACCCAACCCAAAAGAGTCACGATGGGAACTGATGAGGATGATTTGGAAGTGAAACCTAACGAGGATCAGCTCCACAACTCCCTTATTTCACTCCATTTTAAACAAAACTCAGCTTGACTCGTAGAATCCCAGCCTGGTTTGGGTTGGAAGGGACCTTCAAGCTCATCCAGTCCCAACCCCCCTGCCA
>NW_010314512.1:0-4118 GCF_000700745.2 Antrostomus carolinensis | reverse complement strand
CCAAACAATTTCTTCCTCACATCTCAGCTCCATCTCCCCTCTGACACTTTCAAGCCATCACCCCTTGTTCTCTCACTCCCTGCCCTTGGCCAAAGTCCCTCCCCAGCCTTCCTGGAGCCCCTTCAGGTACTGGGAGGCCACTAGAAGGTCTCCCCGGAGCCTTCTCTTCTCCAGGCTGAACAGCCCCAACTCTCTCAGCCTGTCCTCACAGCAGAGCTGCTCCAGCCCTCGCATCATCCTGGTGGCCTCCTCTGCACTGGCTCCAGTAGCTCCATGTCCTTGTGATGTTGGTGGCCCCAGCACTGGAGGCAGCACTGCAGGTGGGGTCTCAGGAGAGCAGAGCAGAGGGGCAGAATCCCCTCCCTCCACCTGCTGACTTGTGATAATAAACGTGGGGACGCTCGTTTTGGCCGCACAAGGGTTGTCCCCCAACTCCTTGCTTGGACAGGGAAATTTTTGGAACCTCTTCAAAAAGAGCAGCAGAGCCAGGATCACCGAGCTGGGCAACCCCCGGTGACCCTTTGGTGCTGGGCAACCCCCGCGACATCAGAGGCGCCGGCAGCCCGAGACGGAGAGGCGGCGGTGCTTTGGGAAGGTGGGATTTTGGAAGGTGGAATCCCCTTTGTGGCACACGCAAGCGGAGGTTCTACACCCATTTTTTTTGTCATGCATCCCCAGGGGCAGAAGGCAGGAGGACATAACGAGGTGTGACGCGGTGACGACATCATTTGGGAGGAAATCAAAGACAAAAAAGATCGGGACGCTTAGCGGGAGCGGGAAGTACGAACCTTCCTTTTTTGTTGTTTTTTTGGGGGGGTTTTTTGTTTAGGTTTTTTTTTTTTTAAAACCTCCCTTAAATTGCTGAGTTTGGTGGGACAGCGTCTGAGTATCGTTAACAGACACACGGAGGCAAACAGGACATGCAGTGATCTAAGAGGCAAGAAAAACCCTCCGGGCGGTTCGGGGGAAAGCCGCTGTCGTCAGCAGGTGGTTGGGGTCGGTCACAGTTGCACGATGGTGGATGGATCAGCTGGAACCTGCCTCTTCCAAAGGATGGGGAGATGGCTCTCGATGGTCAGAGGAACCCTCCGTGCCTGTGTCATCGGAAACACACAACATGCTGTCAGCTTCCCCGAGAGCAGAGCTCCAGCCTGGCCTTGTGTGGGTTTGGGGATCAATTCCTGCATAGCTGATCTCCAAACCCACCTCCTGAACCTTCTGGTTGGGGCTCTGCATCTCTGGGGTCACCAAATGTGTAGCACCCCCCCCCTCCCATGAACCCCAGAGCTCCTCACCTTGCACCCCAGACAACCCAGGGAACAGAGGAAAACTGAGCTCCTGGGTCAATGACACCAGGACAGCAGGAACATGGGGCTGTGGCAGGTCCTGAGGTCATAGAAACATACAATCATAGAATCATTGTGGTAGGGAAAATAACCTTTAAGATCATGGAGTCCAACCATAAAGTTCACACTGCCAAGTCCACCACTAAACTGTGTGCCTGAGCACCACATCTACAGGGCTTTTAAGTCTCTCCAGGGATGGGGACTCCACCACTGCCCTGGGCAACCCCTGCCAATGCCTCAGAACCCTTGCAGCAAAGAAATTCTTCCTCACATCCCATCTCAACTGCCCTGGCCACAACTTCAGCCCATTTCCTCTTGTCCTGTCCCTTGGGCCTTGGTTGAACACACCCACCCCCACCTCTCTCCACCCTCCTCCAAGGGACTTGCACAGAGCCACAAGGTCTCCCCTCAGCCTCCTTTTCTCCAGGCTCAACCCCCCCAGTTCCCTCAGCCACAAGGGAACTCAGCACACTTGTGTTCTACTCCTCCTCCCAGGTCCTGCAGGTGAGGCCCCACGAGCTGACACACCTGGCTTTGCAAGCCAAGGTGAGGTTGGTGCTGGGCATTTTTTCTCCCCAACAGCCCAAATTTGTTAACAGAAAGCCCGTGATGATGCTGCCCATCCCAGCCCCCTCCATCGCCGGTGGGCCAAAGCTAGAACCACTGGTCCAGCTTCACTTGGCCCTGCCACCAGTGAGGTTCAGGAGAACCCACCACAGGTCTGAGCACCACAAATGGGAATGTGAGGAACTTGAAGAAGAACCACCACTGTTTGAAGGATTTTTCTCGTTCACTGACATGTCTTTTTTCATTCTTCCTGGAGCACAAAGACCCCTGAAAGTAGTTTCTCTCTCTGCTATTTTCAGTTGTCTCTAATTTAGTGCCGGTCCTTGGTGTTGTTGGAGTCAATGCTGGGTTTCTCAGGGAGCTTCTCATCTCCAGATCAGTGGCTAAGGGGTGACCGGGGTCAAAGCCATCCTTTCCTCTAACGCCATTAAAGAGACATTAAGAACAAGCCACCCACAGGCAGCAGAAGCAGCTCTCCACTGCTGGCTCCCTCTCTCATGGTATAATTTCACTCCTTCTTGAGTTACCAGATTGTTTCCCAGATGAGACGGGACTTGAATTTCTAATGTAAAAACTCTCCGAGGAACTCTGGAGCCACTCTGGGGTTATCTCTCTCCAGGGCTAGAACGGCCGGGAGGCAGAAAGGCCAAAACCCCCTTTTTTCTCCTGTGCAAATTACCTTTGGAGGACCAGGGTGGTGGTTTTATCATGCAAAATTGTGTCTCAGCTCCATCACCACTAATTCAGCTGGCCCGTTATTGCTGCGGGCTGGCTCTGAGGTGGAGAGTTAAAGATAAAAGACTTTCTTCTCTTTGATTTCTACAACTCACCAACCTACAGTGTCAAGGAAAAGGTCCTCGAGGGAAGGTCACCCACTGGGCCCGTCCCCATCCCCATCTGGTTAGTGATGCGCATGTCCACGCCGTGTTTTCCTGGCAGATCCCTGCTCCTTCCCACTGGGAATGGTGGAAGATGGGCACTGTGGCCAAGGCAAACATCCAGCCAGCCTACGGGGAGCGCGGAAACCTGATCGGGTGCCCTCCTACAGGCTCTTCAGATGGGGACGATAGGGATCTATTCAGGTCCCTCCGAGGCATTGTCACCACGGGGCCCAGGCTCTCACCCTTCACTCTATCTCCCTCTCTCCCACCACCTGTTTGTCCATCCATCTGTTGTGCCTTATTATAACTTAAAGCGCGGGCTCTTTGAGAGCAGAGATCGTATTTTTAGGACATCTGGGCAGTGTCCATCACAATAGGGTCCTGTTTCCTGGCCGAGGCCTCTCGGTTATAGAGGTAATGCCAATAAAAGAGGAGATCATTAGATCATTCTCTTCTCACTGAAGTCAATTATGGTCTCCCACTGTTTGCAGCAGGAGCAGAATTGGGTCTTCACAAGAAGAACTCAACACGCTTTTGAGTGGTTGACCTTCCTCACCTCACGCAGCAATAGGAGAGAAAAGACAAAGGCGGGAGGTGACCAGGGACTTGGTCCCCTGCATTGCAATGGTGCTACTGGAGATGGGCAGAAGACAGATATCCATCCTTACCTGAAGTGCTGGCAGCCTGTGGTCGTCTGTCTAACCTGCAACACAGGGGAAAAGGCGGGTTGAGAAAGGAGGTGATTTTATTTCTGGGTCATTTTATTTCTTGTAAAATGAAAACTCTGCCCTCCCCATCTCTTAATTCTTCTCCTGGGTGACTCTTCTCAGGAGCACAAACAGCTTTACAGGCACTGGGGTAAATGGCAAGTCCCCTGATGTACAAGGCCAGTAGAAAAGTGCTCCTGATCCCACCAAACCCCAGAAATCTGTGTCTCTGGGGTCACCCAGTCCAGCCCCCACTCACAGCAGGGTCAGCCACCACAGGACCTCATCCCATCAGTTTTTGAGTATCTCCACGGGTGGAGACCCCACAACCTCTTTGGGCAACCGGTGCCAGTGTCTGACCAGCCTCACGGTGCAGAAGTGGTTTTGATGTTCAAACAGAATTTCCTGAATTTCGAGGTGTGCCCGTTGCCTCACGTCTTTCACTGGGCACCTCTGAGAAGACTCCAGCTCAGGTGGGTTTAGTCTGTTCCATCAGTTGTTTACACACAGTGATTTGATCCCAGCTCCCTCAGCCTCTCCTCGTGGGACAGATGCTTCAATGTCCCAATCATTGCCATGGTCCTTCCCTTGACTCTCTCCAGTCTGTCATGGAATCA
>NW_010314511.1:0-4677 GCF_000700745.2 Antrostomus carolinensis | reverse complement strand
GTTATATTTCATTAAGTTTTCTCCAAAATTATTTTCCCTGTTTTTTTTGAGACTCATCAAAACTAATCTTCCTTTACGATGGTTTATTTAATCTAAACCTGTAGCTCCATGAAAAATACATGACCGGTTATAGTGACACTCCCAGGGCACAGAAAGTGACTCTCACTGCACCCAGACAGATGAGAACAGCACTAAGAACAGCTCATCACTTCTCAGGGTGAAAAGGCTGTTTGTAAAGAACATGCATTAGGCGATCATTGTAAAAGTTAGTTTGGTATCACACACCTTGCCCACGAGTTTTCAAACTGTAGCTCTCCTGTCAGGATGAGAGCACTCAGGGCAACTGGAGGCTGGCTGGGTGCATACTTTATGCTTTAAGGTAAAAAAACTCCTCAGACCTCTCTCAGAAATCTGAGAGGGTGGCACAAAGTCTCTGCTCACTACTTCAGTCCTCCTGCTGTGACCTGCTGCCTGAGGCTGTCTGTCTGTCCTGGTTTGGCTGGGATGGAGTTAATGTTCTTCTCAGTAGGTAGAAAGTGCTGTGTTTTGGTTTCAGTGGGGGATTTGCTATGAGAAGAATGTTGATAAGGTACAAGGACATGGGGTTTGGTAGTTTGTGAGTGCAAAGGACTGGGAGGGGGGAAGTGTAGTCATTAGCAAAACCCAGAATTGGCATTTGGATATGCTAATGAGATATTCCAGATCATATCATGTCATGTTCAGGATATTAATGAGGGTTGACTGGAAAGTGGGGGGATTCTCTCAGGAATCACTTGGGCTCCCTCTTCTGGAATTGTGGTTTCAGGTTTGAGGTTCCTTTTTGCTCCTCCAGGATCGTTGTCAGCAGGTGGTGAGCAATTGTACTCTGCATCACTCATTTGTATATACACATACATATATTATCATTATTACTATCATTAGTATTTTAAGTTTATTTTACTCCAATTATTAAATTGTTCTTATCTCAACCTACAAGTCTCCTCACCTTTACCCCTCCAATTCTCTCCCCTATTCCCCGGGTCAGAGGGGGAAGATGAAGGGGCGTGTGGCGTTTGGCTGCCACCCAAGTTAAACTACTCCACTGTCGTAGCAAACCAGGGCAGTGATGCTGTCAGACCCCTCTCTGTTTTAGTGGTGGGGATGGGGGCAGTCGAGGCTCCTGTTTAATTCTGAGGAAGAGGGAACAGTAGCATGGGGCTCTGCAGAGGTTTGCACCCTGCACCCGGGTAGGGGGATTCAACAGCTCTGTCCCTGCGTGTTCGCCCATGCAGTGCCAGATGGACCCACACTGCTCACTGAGTTGGATCCACGTCTGGTTCTGAGATGTGGGAGAGAGTGATGAGCCCTGAAGCCTGCCCTGACCTCTTTCCCAGTCCTGGCCTTGCAAGGACCAGCCAGTACCACAGTGTCTGAACATCACCAAAGACATAACGGGGCAGACTTTGCTTTCATGACTTCAGTGGTGACACTAAGGTGAAAACAGAGTGAAGCAAAGCTACCTCTTCAAGAAATAAAACAAAATAAACCCGTCAGAAGGACGTAGCTGTTGTGCACAAAGCCCTCTGGTTTTACTGCTCAGGGAAGCCCTCTTCTATAAATACCCAATAAACCAGTTAAAGGCTAAATAAAACACCCCATATACTGCAGAGCTGAGCCCAACGACTACCAGGAATGAGTCAACATTTTCAAAGGGATAAATCTGCTTGGTGTCAATTTATGCTAATGTTGTACATGATTGAATCTATTAGAGCAAATAGCCAGTAATAAGAATGCAGATAAACCATGAGCTAATTGCATTAGAAGGCTATGTGTCTACCAGAGCTCTGTCTCTCCTGCATTTGGCACCGCTGAGCTCCTTGGGATGAAGGCAGCACCCCATGGAAGATTCCCTTATATTCACCAGGTGATTTGTTGGCTAGGGACCAAGTCTCAGCACCAGAGCTGGAGGATGCTCAATGTCTCCTGCTGCATTTTGCACGTCTCTGTGCAATTTGTATTTCCAGTGTGTGGTAGACTTGGGGAGGAAGGGTCTGGCTGGCCCTGGAGAAAGCTCAGTAAAGCTTGGAGAGGCAGGACGGGTTCTCTTCTAGAGGACAGTGCAAAGTGCCCAGAAGACAACCTCTGGCCAAAAAGGAACGGTGAGGACTGACTGCACAACTGGACAGAGGGATAAGTCAACCTGTCTGTGGTCCTGATTCTGCCCTTGCTACACGACAGGACCAACACTGGTGGTTTGGAGGTCCCAGCTGGAAAAGGCACTGGGGACCCTGAGTGACCTACCAAAGACACAAACTCACTCTGGTCTTCTCATCTGTATGGTTTGGGGTGTCACTGCTTTAGCACAGTGTCCTCTCTCTGATGTACTGGAACCCGCAGTGAGGTAGAGAACCTGGGAGACTGCAAGAGACTCTGTAGGGCTGGGATGCCACTGTCGTCCAAAGTCCCACCAACCTGTGGGGTCAGGGCTTCAAATTCCCTTCAAACATCATCTAGCAAGTGATAGGAGCTCAACAGCAACACGTATTCTGATGCCAGCCTTGATCAGAGTCTGACTGCTAATACGGGAAAGATTTCACAGGTGACATTGCTGTGACACTGTTCTCAGGTGGGTTGCTGCAGGAGTAGTGCTTACTCACTAGTCCGGAGATGTTCCCATGTCACTTTCCGACTTAGCAATGCACATAAACATATTTTACATGTAAACTGGGCAATTAAGAAGGCAAATGTTTTAAAATACAAGGATTTATTGGCATAAAATTTGCCATCTATCAACACTGCATAAATAGTTTTACATAAAAAGCCATCTGGAAACAGGTTGTTTATCATATTTATTCAGTTACAACTTGCTGGTTTAGAGTCTGTGTCTAGCTCATTAACTGTCAAGACTGTTTGACGTTGCCGATGAGAGGTGGATGTATTTGAAATTCTGCACAATGCATGAATATTAACTCGGGCTTCTAGGCAACTGCGCTATTTCAGACAGCTTGGACATGCTCTGCACTGGAAATCCTCTGCGAGAAGAAAGCAGGCTGCAAAGCTGCTCTTTGCTTTAGGTTGGGTCTGGCTGGAAACCAGACTTGGGGTCAGGTCTAGAAATGTGTTTGACCATCTCAACTTGAATAGAAGGGTCTGGGTGTGGGAATGACAGTGGTAGCAGGAGTATCCATCAGTCAAGAACACACACAGCTTCATATCTTGTTTTCAGGCAGTGCTGGAAAAAGCAGCACATGTGGCATCCTCTGAAGAGGTGCTAGAGTTGTCCTCCTGGGCTGTGTGCTCCACAGAAGAAACCAAGGGCTGTAGACAACTCCTCTGACTGCTGCAGACACCGGCAGCAGTTCAGGAGTCACGGTATCAAGCCAACAGCCACTGGCTTTTCCTGACATTTGCTGTCTCCCTTGGCTTCAGTAATTAGATCCCCTGGTTTTAAATGTCAGATCTCACGAGGTGATGCCATTGTATTTAGCACTGTGCACTTCCACCCATTCCAAAACACTTCGTAGAATTACTATAAATAATCCAATAACAAGAGCCAAAGAAGCAGTTATAGCAGAAGGGGGGAGGAAGTTAATGCATCACAGTGTTGCAAGGAAATGATGAGGGGAGAGCTTCAGAACTGCTGTCTGCCAGAGCAGAGCTGCAGGGAAACCACTGTCCCTCCCACGCAGTGGGGCAAGGGGGAGAAAGGGCTGTCAAAGGGGACAGGGTTTGGTGACATAAAGGAAGGGGAGGGTGTTTCAGCCACAAGCCAGCACTGCGGTGATGCCAGGTGCCAGTGTCCTTGTCCATGACCTTCAAACTCTCTGTGCCCACATCTTCATCCAGATTCTTCTGTAAAATGGGACAACAGTGATATCTCCTGCCAACTCTTTGTTTGACTCACCTGTTGGTTTCATGCTCCAGCCTGGAACTGGTTTAGCTTCATCTCAGGTAGTCACCGGGTCTCTGTCTATGGTGACTGGGACAAACTGAGTTTGTTCCTCTTGTCCTAACACAGGAATCACTTTCTAAATGGGGGTAAGACAAATCCTGTGCAGCAGAGGCTGCTTCTAATCCTTCAAAATTCCCATGCCCCAAATGATTTGGACCTCAAGGTGCTGCCAGCTGCCAACATTGCCCTGGGACACAATGTCCTCATGTCACCTGACTGGTTACAGAGAGCACCATGCAGGTGTGATGAGCCTGTGCACCAGCTGCAGACCGCTTCCAAGAGCCTCCTGGCCAGCAGTGTTCTGCAGATCACAGCTGGGGAACCAGGGACGTGCACAGTCATGGACAATGCTTTATGAGACAGGAGAAAAACACATAGAAAAATGCTTCGTCCCATGCTTGGGTTGTGTGTTCCTCTGGCAGTGAGGCTCTGCTTGCGTTGTAGAGCACACAACTGATGATCTGAATGTTGGCACTTATGGGAAGGTGTCAGCAATACCACACTGTCTTTCAGCTGGCAAAGGTGTAGGATTTTGAGCTAGGATGGGCATTTGCAACCTTTATTCTACTAGTGTGAGAGATGCCGGGACCTGCAGCTGCTTTGGCAGAGGCAGGTGCCCACCACCTCCCAGCACTGATGCTCTCTGCTCTCCTGTCTCACATTGGAATCGAGTGAGACTTCTAGCTTTGTAAAGCTGTTTGAGGCATGAACCATAAAATGAATCATAGAATCATAGAATCATAGAA
>NW_010314510.1:0-27023 GCF_000700745.2 Antrostomus carolinensis | reverse complement strand
AGAATCCAAAGCCCTGCCTGAAGCCCCAGTCTTGTAGCCAATCATTATAGGCTATATCATCAATGAGCAGATCTTTTCTTTCTTTCTTCTCCCCCTTGCCCTTTATTTTCCTTCTCTCTTTTTTTACTTTTTCTTTTACTTTCCTTGTTCAGTGCAAGTCAAGCTTTGTTAACAGTAACAACTTCTTAATAAAACCAGTAATACACTCACATTTGTAATTTCCTTTAAATTACCTTTCTGAACATATATTACTGTGACATAAACAGAAGATAAATCAGTAATTCTGTCTTTTGAGATATACAGTGTACCAAGCATTAACTTTTGTAAAAAATTCACAGATCATTCCAATATTCATTTTTTTTTATAAGAAATTTTAGGAAAAATAATAATAAAAAAAATTAGATTAACTTTTCCCCCAATTTTAACCAGAACTGGCCTTGTTCTTTTTAATCTTTTCCAATTCTGCCTGTGCTGAACTAGATGGAATAAATATAATTTTTATATATAAATAAAATGAATTATATATAGAATAATGCAATATTTCCAGTGTTTCAGGAGATCTAGAAATAGTTATTTTCTTTCTTTTCACTTTAATAATTAAGTAATAAGAATATCAGGAAATATGAAAGAGAAATCTGAACTTGTAAAATTAATCTGCAAAGCAGATTAGAAAAACTCAAGCTTTTTCACATATAATGACATACACTATAATATTGTGCAATTTTGTTTACAGATCTCTCTGGTCTAAGATGTGTGTTTAGGCATGTAGAGGTTGTAAGCCTGCCATTTTGGCAGCAATCAGAACTAGGAACTTTGCAGTGGGGAACATATGGCTCAGTATACAGTATGAATATACTGGAATATGAGGATACTGGAGTATGAGGATACTGGAATAGGTGTCTTTACTTATAGAAGAACTATTGCTGTTTTTAAAAGGAGCTATAATCTTTGTCTTTTGGAGGACTCTTAATCATGGTAATTATGGGCTCTTGGTTTCACTTGTGAAGGCGTAGAATACACAGAAGAAATAAAGCCTTACTGAAATTCTTCCACTGTTTGTTTTTTTGTTTGTTTGGTTGGTTGGTTGGTTGGTTGGTTTTTTTCCCTCCCCTTTATGAAGCACCTAAATTGTGCTCTGTGGGGAATGATCATCCTTTTTTTGGTGTGATTCATATAACATTCACAGCTTTCCTCTATATGAATAATGTGGCCAGATTAAAGCAATGTTGAGACTGTCTTTATATCATGCTACATAAGTGAAAGACCACATTTAATCTTCCAGATAAACACATTGCAAAACGAAGAAGATAAGTAGCACACTGCTCACCAGTACCTTCCACTACACTTTTCACAGTCTCCACTTAATTGTGTTATATCACTGTATCTAAGTTTATTATCCCAACAGTAAGCTACACTTCCAAGCTGGACTTCCTCTATCAGAAGAAATTTTAACCTGCAATTATCCATAAAGAATATTTTTTACTGCAAATGAATACTGAAACCGCTTCTAGCCCAGCACGTAGCTAAACAGAGCTCTAGGGCTTCACACACTTCTGAGGAGTAAACTTTCCTAGAGACACACAGATGTGTCTTTCCCCTTTCCTGTAAGAAAAGCAGAATATTGATTTTCTCATTTCTTTTTGCTTTGTGTGTTTGGACTCAAGATCAAGTTTAATTTGCAGCTTGTATTTGTAAGGGTTTCCTTCCTTTCATAATCTGTTTCTATGTCTATTATCATTTAATTTTGTTTCACACCATCCAGATCTTACTTAACCTCAGCATCTGTGCTGCCCCTTCCATTTATCAAACTTTCCTTCCTCTTCATTCTTCCTTTACTCTTTTATTTCATTGTCTAAACCAGTCCCCTCAGGTTGATGCCTTTTCTCATTTAGTGTACTAAATACTATACTAATCTGCTCAACCTCCTCATCGCGGTTTAACCATCTCCCAAGACATGGAACTGAAGGCATAGAAGATCTCTTAGTCTATCCTCTTCACTGATGTAAGCTCTCAGTATGTTCTATGTAATATCTAATTTCATATGGCACAGGCTGCATTTTTTACTGAAACATTCCTTGCTCATTTTGGATTCCTTGTGAGTAATAATAATACAATATGTTGTTCTTTTCTTAAACAGTATAAGTGACAGATCTAAAAGAAGAGTATTACCTTATTTTCCAGTTTAATCCCTTAAGTGTTGTTAAGAACTGATGTAAATGAACATAATGAGAAAGATTTCTCTCCTAGCCATGCTGTGAGTATGGAAAAGGTTATGCTTCTTTACATTTTCCTGTGATTTTTAATTAAAGCATTTAGTTATTGGCAGGTGTATAAGAGCATTTTTAAATATATGGCCTAATTGTTTATTCTTTCCACTTTGGTATAAATTGAATGGATTTGAAAATACATTAACGTGAAAATGAAGGGGTCCGTTCTATAAAAGTCTGCATAGGCAATTCTTACCCTCTTTTAGGGAATGAAAGAAAATGTTATTTTAAATGTCTAGTGTTACTTGCATGAAGTATTGTCTTTTGCTGGGATGCAACAAAAACTAATTCACATCTTGGAAATTTTAAATCTCACCTGTCCTGATTTATATTTCCTTATCTGTAGGTAAAAACTGGTAGCTTTCAAAAGAAAAGAAAAGAAAAGAAAAGAAAAGAAAAGAAAAGAAAAGAAAAGAAAAGAAAAGAAAAGAAAAAGAGGGAGTATTTGGTCTATTTATCATAAGCCTGTGAACAGACCAACTAACACCAATTAGTAAGACAGCCTCATAGAACAGTAATAATGAGTATTAAGACAGCTGTTTGGCATCAAAGATTAATCACCCAAGATAAACAGCACAATCTGTATTACATCACTTTGGCAAATATCTTTCATTTGTGGTTTTCCGAAACTCAGGATGAAGGCCAATTTAACCTTGGTTAAGGTTTGTTTTACTTGGCTATTTAAATGCCTAAACTGCTGTACTGTAGACTCATGGAGAAATGTAGATGGAAAAAACCCTTTGTGGTCCTCTGGGTTTACCTCCTGCCAGACCAGGACTTCACCCTCTAGTACTCTCTCACTTGCCTTTACTGGCTGAGTTGGGCAACGGTGCGAGTGATGTGCCTGCAAAACTTTGCTGTGGTTCAGTAGAAGTAAGAAGTAGGTGCTTTCTGTCTTTATAAGCACTTTTAAACTGATTTTTGTCTATTTAAATAAATTATTTATGCTACCTACAGCTACCGTTTGTACAGTATTCGTATCTTCCTAGTACTTGTATGCTCTTTTTAGACAGCAATCATCTTCTATACACACAGCCTTGTTGTTTCATTTTTATTTTTCTACATCCTATCTCTCTTTCCAGCATCTCTGCATTCTGATCTTTGACACTTAATTGCTTTTTACAGAATAGATCAAATCAGATTTAGATCTATTCTTTCCCTTTCCCTATGATGAAGAAATAAACAAAGGAAAGTAAAGAGGAAATAATAATGACTCAGAAGTGTAAATGTTTGTGATTGCTCATAAGCTAATGACTTGGAGCCTATGACACCTACTCCACACCTCCCCAGCCTTAAAACTCTCTTCTAATTATCTTCCATAGTTTAGAGTGGGTAATAAGGGAGAAGATAGAGCTTAATATCAGTTGTTTGTGTGTATGCTGATAAATACGGAACCTTTCTCTATTCTGTCATAGAGTTCATTTATGGCTAACAGTGGCATTCAAGGAGTAGGATGGGATGGCAGGAGTGGAAGGGGGCACCTACTCTTAGAATTTTAAAACATTAGAAGAAATCAACATGGGTGGTAACTTCTCTGGGGTATCATTGTTGACATCTTTCTTGCATACTGAGCTAAGAAAACCTGTAGCAACAGTATGCACAATAAGAAATTAAAACAACTATTGTTGAAAACACATTCTTACAGGTATTGCTGTCTAATGCAACCTCTTTTTAACAAGTCTGGAAAAAGAGTAACACAAACTTGGCAAGATGAAAAAGCCCCTTCTTCTCTGTACTCTATCTTGGTGTTGCTCTATGCCAATGTCTCAGCTTCTTCATGCTGAAAACAAGGACAATCTTTTTAAAATATAGGTCTTAATCTGGTTTCAGAGGTAGCAGGAGCAGCACCTAAGCTATCTGTAAGCACTGGACCTACTCCATTGGGCCGTTGGAGAATAAATTGAGAGTTCTGGGAAAGGAGATTAATAACATCAAATATTGAAGTTGGATTTGCCTTCCATCTGCAACTTAATGTTTCTTTTTCTTACCTGTATGGTTGGCACAACAGTTCAGAGACAAACACTGCCTACAGAACTACTTAATGCTCTTGGGATTTTGTTTTCTCCTTGCAATAGTGATTGTTGAAGGGCCTGAGGGCTTTAACTCATTGTCTTATCTTCAAGGGTTTTCTTTGTCCTTTACTCACACTTCCCAGTCTTTGTGATTAGCAAAGTTTAAAAAATATGTAAAGAGCAAAGGTGCTGGAACAAAATGTGTCACAATGAGTCCTGCAATTGTATAAAACATTTTTACATACTCTTCTAGTTCTTACAATGTGCTCAATGTGACAATCTCCAAGAGCTTTACCAACATGAAGGAAGCAGCATAATGGGCCGGCTACATATTTTTATCTTTCTGATTAAGAAGAGAATGGAATTTTGGGGAGCTCAGCCTCTTGCTTGGTAATATCCTTAAATGAGAACAAGTAGGAAAAGTTTCTTATCACAACCTATCCACAAAATGCATTTGTAGAACTGCCATCACCAGACAAGGAGTTTAAAATGCATTTTGACTTTGAGAATGTTACAAGTACTCTGATAAAATAATCAAGATTTGATTATATAGAAGAGTTGGGTTTGTTTAAAAGAAGTAGAAAACTGTAAAGCATAATGTATAAGTTAGGATTGTCAAGTTTGAACTCGGTAATCACAGAAACCTCATCAAGGAGAGACTGTAAAGTCCCAGGCCTGTTCTAATCATTAACTTAGTACTGGAGTTAAGAACAATGTATCTTCATCATAGAATTCCAGAAATTGAAATTTATTACCTTAGTGTTCATAGAAGCATTAAGACTCTTTGTTTTACTCATCACTGGGATGTGACAAGAGAATGTGTTGAGCTAACTCCTTGGGACAAGGTAGACATAAGTGTTGGAAACAGGCTCAAGAAAGAACTGAGCATATGCAAAGGGAAAGTACAACCGAAGGACACAGTGATGACGACCACCAGAAGACCATGACAACCACCAGAGACAGAGAGTGTGCATGTGAAAGGGACATTTACATATATTAATAGGTTCATGAAAATGTAATGAAAATGTTAATGAATTCTCAGAAAAGTAATGAATATGTGTATTTTGATAGTATAAAGCTTTTGTAGAAAGACGAGTCAGTATGCACGATAGGTGGAACAATCCACCATCCATCTGGCACCGTAATAAAGAAGTGACTGCTTCTTAAGACTATATTGGTGTTAAGAAGTTTATTTCCCAATTTCGGTGACAGGAGGACACATGCATAATAAAAATAGAATATACAAAATGAATTTTAAAAAATACTTGAGAGTAATGATTGACTTCTGTGTGACTGTCTTAAAAACCAAAAACTTGTAGTGACAGTACAATTATTTGCAAGTTTTCAATTTTCTTTTAATTATGACTTTTCCTATTTTTGACACTCACTATACAAGATCTTATCACCTGATGATATAGCATCATACCATGTTTTAAGAGATTACTATATTTTGAGTGAAGATCTGTTGTCAGTTTTACTATAATGATTATAACCCTTTTGAAACTCTAAGGAATGGACATGTCAAAAAATGTCAGATACAGGATGTGGCACAAAACCCTTTACAGATCATTTGCAAAGTGCTGACTTTGAAAATATGGTGTCCGCCAAATTAAGCCTGTTAAGGCCTCTTAACATGGTTATGACTTGTGCCCAGATGCAATAGTGAACAGAAGTTTTTAAAGCCTTATTCTTAGGAAAATCTACATTATATACATAAGTAAAAAAAGATCCAATTTCTGCCCTTTATTCACTCTCTCTGCTCCTGTCACTTAACAGATCTTCAACACGTTGAACACACTGTATTCTGAAGTTGATCAACAAGATATTGGGAAAAAAAATAGTATGGTGAAAGTTTTAGTTCTTACTGGTTTGATCTGCATTGTGCTTTTGCTTTAGGGTTTTACCTTAAATAATATAATATACACCATTAGTCTAGCTAGACTTAAATCAAATGAATCAAGAAATGAAAGAGGTAACAAATTAAGGAGTCTTGAGTGATTATTGTTTCTGTAAAGTTTAATCTATGTTGGAAAATTATCAGACTAGAATTTTTGAGATTTCAGGCTCAGTGAGACAAAATTTGTCTTTTCTTTTTTTTTTTTTTTTTCCTATTTGTTTGGAATCCTAAGTTTTGTTATACAGAAAATAAGTAATAGCTTTCCTATCTTAGTGTCTATTCCCTATGAGATGTCAACATAAGATTCTTCTGAAGAAAGTAGTATATCCATTATGACTTCTGTTGTTTGCTGCATCTGTATAGCGGGCTAAATTTCTTCCTGACAAAAAACTGAAATTATTTTATACATTGAAACACATAGATTGGTTGGCCTTTTAATTTTATTCTAGTTGGTTTAGTGTAACTATATACGCTATTTTTATTCATAAATGTAAAATCTTTTTTGTATCTTACTACCTTCAGAAACATTTGGTGGCACTGAGCTCCACAAATTAATTAAATGTTTTGTGTATGTGTGTGAACTTCTCCCACACCATCATTTATCCATTTTAAATGTGTATCTTTTTCTATGACAGTTAGTCAAATGTTTAAACACCAGCAACAACAAAAAAGAATAAGGTCTGTTTATTATTAATGAATAAAAGCCCTGATTTAATTTTCTACTGTTCTTGGCAGAATATTGTGTATAGTATATGTTTTGATTATGACTCTACAATACTTACAAATGCCAAGGTGTCAGTGTAATACTATCAGATATTTTAAGAAAGTGTGTTGCTATGACATGCTAAATGTTCATTGTTCTCTTGGTAAAAAATAGTGTCATCCAATGAAGGAACAGACACCTAGTAGGCATGAGTAGTGTGTACAGTGAACAGCTCAGAGACTACCTATAAACTTACAATTAGTCATCCAAAGAAAATTTAGCTAGCAACTGTGAAAAGCAGACACATATTTCAAGAAAATCAAGATAAACTTTATTCGTTATGCATCTTTCAACATGAAAGGAATTTTAATAAAAAATAGTAGTTAAAATCTTAAATACTGTTCTTCATTCTAGAAACCTAAATTTCAGAGAAATGTTTATCTAAGTGGATCACTAAACAAATCGTTTGACTTGTGTCCAATAAAAATTTTGTAAATTTAACCTATCAAATGCTTAACGTAAGCTATTGACAAGTGTATTCCAGACTAACTTTTATTAAATACAAATATTTTTTGAGTGTCAGTGCCTTCAGATATACTTGGGACTGGGACACTTTGTGTGAAATAATTTGTTCAGATGTGACATTATTCTCTATTCCTGTCAATTTCAAGATTCTATTTGTCTAGTCTATCAGACTATAGAAATAAAATCAAATGATCAATCTCAAAATAAAATAAATTTGCATATTTCAGCTGCCAATATGAAAGAAATGTCAAATTAAAGATTTTCAAAGCTAAACCCTGTGTTTAAATTTGTAATTTACAAAGTATTGTGGTTTAAATAATGTTCATTGCAGCTGCTGGCTGGGGAGAGAGAAGAAAACAATCCTCTTTAAGTCCTTCATCTTAATCACGTTAATCATATATCCCTTTAAGAAGTCAAGCTTTTATCCATAATCATAGGTAACTAAATTCTAAGAAAGTAAAGTATTCATGCATTCTGATGAAGTATCAGGAAGTCTATGGTATCAAAAGACAGACTGTAGAACCCATAGTCATAGTTGATCTCAAGCTATGATTTTAAACCAGATGAAATTAAGCCACCTACTGAATGTCCACAAAGACTGTAACTGGCTGGAGATGCATGGCACTATTAGCAGTTTTCCCACTTTCCTACAGCTTTCTGGAATTAGTAATAAATCATGCCTGTACATAAAACTATTTGGTTTATATCCCTAAGGTGAAGACCTATACAGTATTATTATTGTTATTCACATCTTCTCAAGGACCTCATCCATGTCCTTCTCTTCTACTTACAAAGACTGAACCTTGTTTTCTTCTTTCCCATATGCAGTAAATGGACAGATAGACGACTTTGTGTGCAAGGACTCACCTCCTTGATTGTCACTTTGCCTCCTATTGTTGTAATGACCCCAGTGAGCTTTCCTGTGTTTCTTTTTTTCTCTGGCATAAGTGCCTAGTCTTGTTTATATTTGCCATTATTTTGTGTCCTTTATATTTTATTCATTAGTCTCTCTTTGCTTCGTTTAGGCTCATTTTACAGAATCTAAAATAATGTTATTTGGAGTTTTTCTGCCCATTTCTGCTATGCTGTCTGAATATAGGAAACACCGCATTCAGCTGAAGAAGGTTAATCCATCGTGTGGCCTACTAGATAGCAATTGTAAGCCTAGTCTAAACGTATACTACTTGTAATAAAATGCAGTAAGAACAAGGCAGTACTGCATGCCTGCCTAACTTCTATAAGGCATTACAATTGTTGCAACCTTTTGCAGACTTAAAACCTAGAGGCCCAACTTCTTGTGGCTCTCTTCTAGTTTTACATTGCCTGCAGTAGTCTTTATTTATCCCTTAATGGGCTAATTGTAGCACTGACCTCAAAAGACAAGTTTTAATTCATACACACAGCAATTGCTGTATAGTAACAGACCAGTCTTTGTTTACTGGTGGCCTGTACCATATGTTATAAAGAAAAGCACCAGAGGACATGCAAGTTTTGTTCAATAGCATTGCATTCTCTGGAGAAACACTACCTTGATTGTTAATTAGTTTTATAGTACACAAAGCAGTTAAGTGCTGCTGGTACTGAGATTGATTCGGTGCTGAAATGAAGACAAGACCTTTCCTGTGATATTTTCATCTCTGGTTCAAATGAAAAAGTAGGAAGTACAAAGACAGAAAAACAAAATGAGAACAGTTCTTTTCTCTACAAATTTTTATTTAGCCTCAGATACATTCCGTGGATGATGAATAAACTATCTCAGAAGAAAAACCTCAGAAAATTCCTGTTGCAGCTGATTAAATTAAAGATTTTTTGTTTGGTTGTTTTTTTAAATGATTTTTTATCCAAAATGAAAGGTACAATGAAGACAGTATTCAGAGAATTATTGATGTTCATAAATGCAATAAAGTAAACCTTTCCAATAGCATTATTTGAACTCCTCAGTTTCTTTTAATTTGAAGTGTAAATTTCTGTCAATAATTTAATTTAAAATCCATTGGCATTACTGCTAATCTCATTCACAGCTCCAGCAATCCTTGCCTGCAGAACTTGTCTTAGTTAATCAGGGGAACCTTGATGAACTTCTCTTGAAGTACCTCTACTTTTCCCATCCTCAAAATATGACCCAAGTGTATTACAAAAACAACCACAGAACAAATATTGGCATGCATTATGAATAATTTATTAATTATATTTTAGGGATATTCCATATTTTTCAACAAAGAAAGAAAACTATGCTCATAGACTTCCTGAAATATCTTCACCTGTCTATACCTTCTTTTCAAGCTATAGAGGTTGGAAAGGATTTTTCTATGTGTGGATCTTGTGTAGACTGAATAACAATCACTACAAGGGGTGGTGGCCATTTGTTTTGTCGAGTGGTATTGTTTTCTGTGGTGTGAGAGAAGAAAACTTCATTCAAAACACCCAGTTGTACAGTATCATGCCAAGTTCTTCCAGAGCCTCCCACAGTATTTTAAAGCCTTTGACTTGGAAATACTACTGCATCATCAGATTCTTACTCATCTATGTTCAACTATGTAAAGGCTTTATGTAAACAATTCATTTTCTTTTTGATTATGTACATACATGATGCCTTCCTGTTTTTCTGTTAAAAATACTGCTTCAGACTCCTACTTTCTGCAATTGATAAAAAACATTCTTAAGCATAAGTTAGTCATTAGCAAACCAAATCTGTGATGCAAACTGCAGATGAATAAGAATAAAAACTATCATGCATTCACTAGTTTGTTGTAATATAAGGTCTGGTATGCTGCTGACAACACA
This sequence comes from Antrostomus carolinensis, assembly GCF_000700745.2. Taxonomy (NCBI): domain Eukaryota; kingdom Metazoa; phylum Chordata; class Aves; order Caprimulgiformes; family Caprimulgidae; genus Antrostomus; species Antrostomus carolinensis. Next base: position 16,835 of record NW_010314510.1, on the reverse strand, counting down.
GATGCTTTTTTTCATCCTGTAGGACTAGAAAATGCATGACAATTTGTGTCTATGGGAGAAAAATGTATATTTTGCTATCTTCCATTTTTTCATGCATGATATTTCTTAATCGTTTGTTTAAAAATCCCTAGTAACTTTCCTTTGTTGCTTGCCTTTACTAATTCACTGTGAAACACAAAGTTGTAGACAGGCAGGGAAGCATTTTTTAATGATAATAGTTTGGGGGTTTTTTTGGGTTTTTTTCAGTGGTCAGTATTCAGATTTGTATAAATGACTTTTAAGACCTTCCTAGACGTGCCTCAGGATAAAAACATGATATCCCATGTTTGTGGAAAAGGAAACAAAGTGTCTGAGCTGGATTTATGATCTTACTAATTTTACAGTAATGAAACACATTTTCCAGTGGACTTCATCCTATGTCTTCTGTTTAAGCTACACTAAGGGTTGTTTTTTTTTTTTTAATTAGCACTAACATCACCACTGTTTGCTAAAGCTTCATCATAACTCTTCCCCTAATTTGCATGACTCTCCTCCTAATTTGCAAATTTTAAAAAAAGATCACCCTTGTTTTCATCTTGAGTCACCAGTCAGATATCGCAAACTTTTCATAAAAATAATCCTCCTGTTCAAGGCCATGATGTATCATTAAAATGTTCTTTAAATCCTTGAAATTAACTTAAAGTTTTGTGTATCTTTCATGCATAAGGATGAACTCATCCTTTTCAAATGTACATCTGAAACTGAGAACTCTGTGGTTTTTTTCCAAATTATGACGAGATTCGGGATTCAAGTTTCAGTCTACCAAATGTGTTCTAAAGCCTAATTGTTTTCCAGGTTTCCCCAGATTTGTAGAGTGCTATGAATGCTAAGGACCAAAAATCTGCAGTACTTGATCATTTTGATTAATGCATGTGGACATTCTATCTGATGAGTATGAGTGGAGTGTCTCCTTAGGGTATAACAAAGAGGCTTGACCTTTGCAGGCAGAAAAGTAACACAGACATCAACTAAAAGAAAAGGAGCCAGTCTTCTAGGCTGGAGTGAAGTCACTGACTAGTGTCTGTCTGAAAGCAAATTACAATGAAACATGACACACAGAAGAATTAAAGTAGCTGTTAATTTTAGTTATCTACAAGTTTTGGTTATGAGAAAGAACTTAATTAATTTCAGTAGAATTACAAGGTGGAAAAGAACAGCTGTTCTCCTAGTCTGGTGGAATTCAGAATGTACCTTTTATAATGTTAGAGTAGAACTTTTGCAAATATTAAACAGAATAGAGGGTTAGCAGAAGTAAGGGCTATATGGTGATTAATACCTTCTTTGATACTATCTGTATTTTGTCAGAGGGAAGCAGGAGACGCCAAAAAAGGATATGCTTTCGTCATGTAGGCTCAAACTGTTCTTGTGATAGACTTTATTCCACATTTGCTCTCAATCCAAAAGACAGTGAAAACTTGGTTTGTCCTCTGGAGAAAAAAATAATCTCAAAGCTAGTCTGTCTTTCAGTGATTGCTAATTGCTCAGTGAAATAAATCTTTGCTTGACCCAGTAAGTAATCCCATGGCTACCAGGACTGGGGAAGTGAATGGCACACATTTACCTGGGAATGTAGTTATCAGCATGTGAAAGACTTATTCCATGTTCAAAATGAGGCAACAGAACATTCTACAGAAATAGCTCTACTACTTGCAGGTTGATATATTTTCCTAGACAGACTTCAGCAACACTTTGATCTGAAAGACTGAGAGAGGAAACTCAATGCACACTGAGAAACAAACTGAGAATAGAGCTACCAGAGTGAGACTTCCAAAAGTCAGTTTAGAGAAAAAGTGTAATATTAATGGTTCAGGAAGTGAATTATACTTTTACAATAGAGCAGCAAAAACACCATTAGTAACCAGCTGCGGGAATACTAAACTGGGACACATTAAGTTAACAGCTTAATATTTGTGATTTTTGGATATGCAATGTTCAATCCATTACAAAATCTTTCATGTTGCAACCATGAACAAAGATAATTCAGTGAATAAAGAAAGGGTTTTAGAAGTGTTTACTAGCATAAGCATCACACAGTATTTCTGCCACTAAAACTTAAAATATTAGCACACAAAAGGCAAGATCTGGGTATTTCAGATAAAGTAATTCTGCAGCTGAAGTGGTGGTCTTTGGCAGTGACATGAAACCCATGGCATTCCCAAGACCTAGATTTAGGTGTTAAAAATATGAGCACCCTTGAACTTTGTTTAGTGTGAACTTGTGGTGGTTTTGGCTGGGATAGAGTTAATTTTCTTCATAGTAGCTAATACTGGGCTATGTTTTTGTGCTGAAAACAGTGTTGATAATGCAGAGGTATTTTCACTATAACTGTACTTACAGAGAGACAACGCCTTTTCTGCTTCTTACATTACCCCACCAGCAAATAGGTTAGGAGTGCACAAGAAGCTGGGACAGATAACACTAACTGAGCCAAAGGATATTTCATGCCATATGAGGTCATGCTCAACAATAAAATCTGTGGGAAGAATAGGGAAGAAGGGGACATTTGGAGTGATAGTGTTTGTCTTTCCAAGAAACTATTATATGTGATGAAGCCCTGCTTTCCTGGAGATAGCCGAACATCTACCCACAGATGGGAAGCAGTGAATGAATTCCTTATTTTGCTTTGCTTGTGCACATGGCTTTTGCTTTACCCATTAAACTGTCTTTATCTCAACCCATGAGTTTTCTCACTTTTACCCTTTTGGGTAGTACTTATGGGAAGACTGGCAGAAAGATATAGCCAGGAGAGCACTGCAACAAGGAAACTGTGAATGTGGATAGCAAATTTTTCCTTAGATCTAGCGTTAGCACCACTCTAGTTACAAGCTTAGCCAAAGACTCCAAACACACAGCACAGACACTCTTCCAATGCGTATTTTCTAACATTTTTTTAAAAAAGACCAAAATTTTAAATTGTACTTTTTGTAGCTTGTATTTGTAAGCCCTTGTTGTGCTGTAGGGATTAAGTTGCATTTTCCTTCCACACGTTAGCTAAGATAAAAAGCTTGACACTCAATAATAGGCAAGAAAGAATCAGGACCCTGTGAAAGGTGATGGATGAGACTCCGATGTTAACTTTAAAGATATAATAGCTTTTTTTGAAGGATCACATCCAAAGAAAACTGACATAAAGGAAAATCTTTTATTAAAAAAAAATTACAAAAAACTTCTGGCAAGGTAGTTATAAGAGTAAGCAGTAAAATTCTTTAAGCTGGAAAATGTTTGCTCTTTCATCCTCATGTTTCCTCACTCAAAGTAATAGCAGCCTTTGGTTCACAACTTCCTTTGCTGAGCCTAACATCAAACTGAGAGTCAAGTAGCTAGTACTAACTGAATGTTGCTGTGAGATACAGTGTTCACTGCACAAAGATTTAAAAACAAAAGTAACAAAAAAGAGAACCTACAAAAACTTTTGTTAGCCTTGTAAAAACTTTCTATAGAAACTTTTAGGACTTCGGCATTTATTTTCTCATAACAAGGGTGAATTGATTATTGAATGGTCAAATGCACACAGTGCATATTGATCTGTTCATGCGTAGCAGATTTCTCTCAACAGGCCCCTTGCTGCCTGTAGCATATTTTAAATAGGATTACTACTCATTAAATTACAGTGACCTGGAGTAATGGTCAACAAAAACGATTTGCCTCAGTTCATCATGGTTTGGAACACTGCCATTAAATTTCAGTAGCTGCATTTCCCTAGAGTAAATAAACCTGAAGAATATTTATGGTTGACTGCCTCAACTTCTTGTATTTAATCAAGTAAAACTAAAACTTCCATACCTATATGTGGAAGTTAAGGAAGTGCAAGGAAATCTTTATTGTAGTTTTAGGGCATTTTAAAACTTGGTTTAGATTAAAACATAACAATCTATAGTTGATGTGATACACAGAATTCATGCTATGCACTGCTACATTGGCTTCTGTATAGAGGGGACTTTATTTTGATTAAAAGAATTCTAAGCTGAATTTTATTTGATTTAAAAAAAATTATAAACCTGCAAAAATTTAACAGATTTAGGAATATTCATCCTTTTGCCACAGCTTTTCAAGACCTGAAGGTAGTTTCATTTTCACTGGATCAAATCCTAGAGAAAAGAGAGATTCTCACTGACATCCATCTAATATTCCTGTCAAACCTAAAACAAGTTTCTTGCCCCTCTGTTATGCTGGTTCTTTTGTTCATAAGGCCAGATGATGAACAGGATTAGACCCCTGAAAAAATAACCTGACAGTTATTAAACTTATACGTATGTTTCATGTCCTGGTTTTTGCTAGGATAGAGTTAATTTTCTTCTTAGTAGCTAGAAAGCACTCTGTTTTGGTTTTCGGTATGGAATTTGTTATGAGAAGAATGTTGATAACATACAAGGAATTGTGTTTGGGCAAATGCAAGTGAAAAGGACTGGGTGGGGGAAAGTGTAGCAGTTATCAAGACCCAGAATTAGCATTTGGATATGCCAATAAGATATTCCATATCATATTATGTCATGTTCCGTATATGAACAAGAGTTGAATGAAAGGTGAGGGGATTCTCTCTGGAATTGCTTGGGTTTGCTTTTCCAGGATTGTGATATTGGGTTCAGGGTTCCTTTTTCTCTCCTGTGGGAATGCTATCAGCAGGTAATGAACAATCGTACTGTGCATTGCTGAGTTATACATATATATGCATAATATATATAACATATATATTTGTTATAATTATTACTATAATTACTATTTTAATTTTATTTTACTCCGATTATTAAATTGTTCTTAACCTATACACCACCTTATCTTTACCCTCCAATTCTCTCCCCTTTTCCCTGGTTAAATGTTTAAACTACTGAATTACTTTCACATGAAGACCTGAAGTTGAGATTTGATTGAGGAGAGTGAAAAGAAAAAAGGAAAAATTTTGTGCATGTAACAATACCCCTTTTAGTAAACGAGACCTCTTTCTTCCAAGTACTTTCTATTTCATACTGTCATTAAGCTTTTCTCCAGAATTGCTTCTGTAGCATTAACATGTGACTTTTCTGACTGTGTTTTCTAAACCAGTTTTGAAATACAAGTTCAAGCAATAATGGACATTTCTCAGTTTTAGTGGAAATGATACCCAACCTGTGTTTTACTGCGTGTGAGAAAGTTGCAAAGAGTTACACTGGATGAAAGTATGACAATTGTATACAGAGTGAATATCAGTCTCCTTGCAATCACATTTTCACTTTCTCATGGTATACATCTGTGCCTTGTTGGCAGTACAACTGGTATTTTGCCACATATCATATTGCTCTTCCAACTAATGAACTATGTTTATGTCAGTTTGTTCTTTCAGATGATACTGGGTGTTTCCTAATGGATTCTTTCAAATTTTACACTTCAAAATTCTTCTTGCTTTCACTGTCATAATTTAGTTTGACTAGTTCAACTCTGTACATCATAGATAATGCAGACATAATGCCATTAATTACATCTAACAAAAATGTTCGTGGAATGTGGAATGATATGCTCAGTGAGATTCATTTCAAACTGATGATCTACTCTTATTCTCTTCCACCCAGGGAGTCAATAGCGCAGTTTGGGAAAATAACAGGAGGAGAGTCCCTATAATTTCCAATCTGCATTGCACATATTCCAAGACGGGGGACTTGGGTGCTTGCTATCTTCATGGCTACTAGACACACAGCAATTTCACATAACAGATGAAGTCTTGATTTTAATTTTTAATTCTACTTTGTTACATAGCTTGAAGACTTCATTTAAAATAGATATTCTTAACAGTTGTTTCAGGCTTTGATTTTAATAACGGTAATCTGTTAATTTAATTTCACCTTTTGTGTTTACTGGCTGCTTTTAACTTTTCTACGTTTTGTAGAGCCTTTACTGTGAGTTACAGTGAAGCCTGAGGTTTGTTCTGCAAGGAGTCAAAGTGTTTGCCATTTTGGATTTAATTTTAGGACAAGTAACTTGCCCTATGCACTCTAAAGAAGGCGCAGAGCTTAATACAATGGTATGGATTTCACTTTGGACCAGAGGACTTGAAGTTTAGGAGTCATGGAAGCTATGCTAAAGGTGTAGGTCATTCCTTGAACTAATTTTCATATGTTGAAATCAATGGTGTGACAACAGCTAATATGTAACAGTGTCTTGCAAAGCACAGAAGTGCAAAGATTTAGCACTGAATTAACAAATTCCACTAAAAGCTTTGAAACATGCTGATAGGGAGGTTATACTGAGAGCATGTGCTGTCAGTTATTTCTGAAGTACCATTTATGATTTATCATCAGTGTCTTCTTTTTTCTCTTTGCAAAATATTATTGAGCTGAATGGGCTTTTGTCACTTCCAATACTGATTGCTAAGGTGCTTGTCTCTCTCATCTTATTTTTCTAGAGAGAGGCTAACGTACCACTTCATAGGCATCAGTTTAGGTGAAGCAATGCATTAGGGACAGTAAATCAAATCTACACATGAATTTTCCCCTTAATTTCTTGTGCTGGTTGACAGTTCTTTGATACACTGACTTTGAGTTTTGCTGCTCTCTATAAAGCTTCCTTCCTCCATTACATGTTTGTGACTTTCTTTTGCCTGAGGACGAGCAGATGCTGCACAGCTTGTCATTTTAAATAAAGAGAGTTTCTGAGACATACTGGCATCATCTGTCATCCTGGAAAGGTTGTTTTTGCTCATTGAGATCTAGATCTAGAGTGACTGTTTTCTTATTTAACAGAGATTTTGAGAAACTTAGCTTGGATGCTAGTGCATTAGAGTGGTGGTGCTTTGACATGTTTCTCCACTTAAACATCAAACAGTGGCATGTGCTGTACCCTTGTAGTATAGTGATTACTGAATGATGGTACTTTTCTCTGTTGTTACAATGTTTAGGGGATGATAGTATATTCCACTTTCTCCTTTCCCTCTGAGGTCTTGTGTACTGAGACTTTTTTAATATAGATTTGAGTTCGGTTGCAAAATGTGTATGTGTTTAAGTGAAGATGTTTAACAGGTAATCACCAGTTTTGATGCCTCTTATATGGCAAAATAATAATTAAAAAATCACCCCCACCAGTTTTCACATGGACACAATCTGCTTTTGCCATGTAGGTGGAAGAAAATAAAAACTGAAAGAACTTGAATATGATCCAGAGGTCTGCTGAGGGGATTGTTATGAAAGGCAGTGTGCGTAGGATAGTATGGGCAAGCACCTGGGGCAATGGGCACCTCCACTGTTTTGGAAATTCACGCTCAAACAAATGCAGCATCCTGAAAAACTAGTAAAAATGTTTGGAAAGACTGTGTTGTCACCCTGGCAATTCCAGAGAGACACAGATCATTGCAACATGCTGGGGACTGGCCCATGTTTATCGAATCCTATTCAACACTATTCAGTACTCTCAAGGGAAAGGTAAGGTCTCTGGATTTGGCAGCAAAATGACAGATCTTGCAGATAGTCCACCTCCTGCAACAAGCATAGCAACTACTTCAGCCCCCACAACAAATACTGCTACTGCACCCAAACCAGAGGATGAACCCGTGCCAGTATCAGTTGCTCCTGTACAGAAAAAGAAATACACAAAATAGCTCACTCGCCAAAGGAGGAAAGTGAACCAGGGCCATTGCGAGAAGAGAAGGAAGATGCAGAACCAGAGATAATCACCCAGTCCCTGTCCCTAGGTGAGCTGCAAGATCTTGCAGAAAGATTTCAGCCGCCGTATTGGTGAGCACATTGTTACCTGACTTCTCCGATACTGGGATACCTGGGCCAGTAGCTGTGAATTAGAAGGATCTTTGTCTAGGGACGGTGGCATTGACAAGGCAATTGGGAAAAAGACACAAACCCTCAGCCTCTGGAGGTGACTTCTGTCAGCTGTGAGGGAAAGATATCCCCTCAAAGACAATGTTACATGTCACCCAGATAAGTGGACCACCATGGAGAAAGGTATCCAGTACTTGAGGGAATTAGCTGTGCTGGAGGTGATTTATAATGATCGAGGTAATGAACAGTTACCCACAGACCCAGATGAAGTCCAGTGCACATGATCCATGTGACAGAAGTTTTTACAGAGTACACCATCATCATATGCCAACTCAAACTCATTGGCAGTCATGTCCTGGAGAGAAGATGAAAGACAAATGGTGGATGAGTTAGCTGGTCGACTTTGTCAATACGAAGGAAGTCTATTGGCCTCCATACGTGCCTGCATCTCAGTTGTGGAAAAACTGTCCCAGGAAGTGCAGCAACTCAAAGAGGTTATACTCAGTTTCCCACCTGTACGGACCGGTATCTCAGCTGTCAGGAGCCAACGTCCCCCTGCTCAAAAGAAAGGACATAGAGCATGCACACCACGAGGCACCCTGTGCTTTTACTTGCATAACCATGGAGAGGACATGAGGAGGTGGGATGGAAAACCTACTTCTATCCTAGGAGCACGGGTACGTGAGTTACAAGAAAAAACAATCACCGAAGAGGATTCTTATAGGAAATATCCCACTCCAGTCTCCAGTGGGCAGCTCTCCAGACAGAGTAGGAGAACTGATCTCATTTCTGATCCTCTTGAAGGGACTTCTGACTCATACTTACAAGAAGTGAGTGGCAAATACCATGATCAGGATTAGAGGGACCCTGCCTCCAGCCAGGTGGAAGAAAGGGATAACCAGATTTATTGGACTGTGTGGATTTGATGGCCTGGCAGATCAGACCCACAAGAGTATAAGGCTCTAGTGAACATTGGTGTATAATGTACCCTAATGCCATCAAGCTATAGCGGGGTAGAACCCATTTGTATTTCTGGAGTGACAGGGGGATCCCAGCAACTGACTGTATTAGAAGCTGAAGTGCATCTGACCGGGAATTGAGAGCATCCCATTGAGATTGGCCAAGAGGTCCCTTGCATCCTTGGCATAGATCACCTCAAGAGGAGACATTTCAGGGATCCCGTTTTTGGTATAACAGCTTTGGAGATGGAGAAATTAAACAGATGTCTGCTTTGTCTTGTCTCTCAGGAGGTCGGTCTGCTATGGGATTGCTGAATGTCGAAGAACAGCGAGTGTGGATCACTACCACAACAGTGCACCGGCGGCAATATTGCACCAACCAAGACTCTTTTATTTCCATCCATAAGCTGATTCACCAACTGGAGAGACAAGGAATGATCAGTAGGACTCACACACCATTCAATAATCCCATGTGACCTGTCCGGAATTCTAATGGAGAGTAGAGGCTGACAGTGGACTATCAGGGCCTGAATGAAGTCACACCACTGTTGAGTGCTGCTGTGCCAGATATGCTAGAACTTCAATATGAACTGGAGTCCAAGACAGCCAAGTGGTACGCCACAACTGATATCACTAACACGCTTTTCTCCATTCCTTTGGCAGCTGAGTGCAGTCCACAGTTTGCTTTCACCCAGAGGGGTGTCCAGTATCCCTGGAATCGACTGCCCCAGGGGTGGAAACACAATCCCATCATTTGCCATGGACTGATCCAGACTGTACTGAAACAGGGTGAAGCCCTGGAACACTTGCAATACATTGTCTGTATTGCATGGGTCAACCCATCAGAAGAAGTTTTTGAGGGTTTTAAAAAATCCAGCAAAACATACCCACAAACAAGTATATTTTTTGTATCTATGGAAGGATTTGCAAAAAGGTCTTTAATGAGCTAACATTTCCAAGTAATTTCTTCTTCTCCTTACAGTCCTCTGTTGTCATCTTGACATCTTTGGCAAGATTTAATGCCTTAATGATTTCTTCAAGTAATGCTTCTTCTCAACAAGGTTAGAGTACTCTAGTGATGGAATTGGAATCATATTGTGCTTGCAAGCTAGATAGTGCATAAAATATTTGCAGTTTAGGTGATAATAAGAATCTAAAGAACATTTAGTGAGAAATGGATTGTAGATGATCTGCAAAGAGAGGGAGGCTCCCTATCTTCTACTGATGTCATATGAGAGTTCAAGGTGCCCAAATTTGTTTGAGAGTATGCTCCTCACTGATGATCTCTAAACTAGTGAATAAACTTAAATATATTCTACATTCAATACAAAGAGTAGAGCTTCAAGAGAGACTGATCTGTTGAGTTTGGATTTATTTTACAATGACTTCATTTTATTTCTTTGTTTAAAAGCAGCAAATACTAGTGTCATGCTAATAGTTTGTAGTCATGTTTGAGAATTAGTGACAATGATACTGTCCTGCTCTGAGAGCTGGGTCAATCTATAGTTAAAAAAGCACCATAAAGCAGGAAAAAACTTCCCAGCTGAGACATCAGTTAATTTCAGTTTCCCATTTCTCTTAAAAACAACTCAGGCTTGACTACTTAAGAGAAATGTAATCAAGAAAAATATTCTAAGGACAAATATGATACTGTTCTATATAGATGGAAGACGCTAGCATTAATAAACAGTAATAAAAGCCCCACCAATTGTTTTGGAAAACAAGGAAAACAATGAAATAACAAGTCAAATTGGTCTGCCAAAGGTAAGTAATTTCTGAATCTGGCAGCTGTTAAATTCTTACGACCATGGCAACCTTTAAAGTACGTACGTTATTACTTCAGCTGTCAGAACTTCAAATTACTTCTGTTAAAAGATCATCCTTTCTTATATGAATTCATGTGCAAAAAAATATTTTTGGATATTGTATTTTTGCAGAGATTATTAATGAAACCTTATATTGATGCTCTTTTTCATAACTTGAAATTCAAACTGTATTATCATCTGCCCTTTGACAGAATTCCATGGCCACAGCAATGACAGAAGAGCTTATCAAACATCAATATTACAAGATACACTGCTGTGTTTGTCTATCTGGTCACTGTGGTAGCAGTGACTTCCTCCAGGTAATTACTAGACTCATAACAATAAGATTCTGAGATGTATATGAATACAACAGCTTTAGCTAAAAAAAGAAATACTTTTAAAAAATACACTGCAACTAAAAATATTCCCAGAAATCAGGATGTTTTCCCTTTTAGTTAGTGGGAGATGATCTTCCAATGCTGTAAAATGCATGGTATGACTACAGTTTAGCAGAGCCTGCATTTTGAAGAATTTTTCTAGTAAATGTTTTTTGCTAAATAGCTGTCAGAAAGGAGATGTATTGAAGAAAAAGAGTAAACCCCGTTGTGGTGGTTTGACCCACAGTGGGACCATGCGGTCCTGCATTCACTCCCCCAACCCCGTGAGATGGGATGGGAGACACAACAAAGGGGGCATGGCATTAGGAATGAAGGACAGGGATGGCTCACTCACCAATTATGAATCATGGGCAAAACAGACTCAAATTTGGGGAAGAAAAATCAATTTAATTCATTGCCGTTTCATCTAAGTAATGCAATGAGACATAACAACCATATCTTACAACACCTTCCCCCATCCCTGCCTTCTTCACAGGCTCAAATCACTTTGCTCCCGATTTCTCTGCCTTCCCCCCTCCAGCGGCACAGTGGACAGGGAATGGGGGTTCAGTCAGTTCACCTCTGCTGCTCTTCCCAGCATGAAAGTCCAGGAACAAGATGTCCCAAAGCAAGCTTCCCATGAGTCATGGACCCCTTTGGGCTCAGGTCCCAGCTCCAGCATGGGGGCATCCACAGGCTGCAGACTCATCCCCCACTCTGGGGGTCCACCCCAACTCCGGCAACAAGCAACTCTCGGGGTCCCAATTCCAGTCACACTTGCCCTCAGGTTCAGCATTTCTGCTCCAGCATGGAGTCCTCCATGGCCTACACATGGGGTATCTGGTCCGCCATTGAATCTCCATAGGCTGCAGGGGGCTTTGTCTTCTCCTACTCCATATGGTAGAACTGGGTGTAGGTCTCTGTCTTTCCCCCTCCTCTTCTTTCCTTCTGACAAGGAAGCTCTCTCTGTGTCTGTCTGTCTTTTGTTTTGGCTGATTGTTGTCTTTTGTTCAGGTCAATGGTTTCTCCTCCTGGTACCACATCTTCTTTTCAGGACAGTCCTTCTCCTCACACATATGGATTTGCAGAGATGTTTCTCTTGTGCTCATTGGCTCAGCCTGGGCTGGGGTTGGGGGTCTGCTTTGAAGCCAGGGGAGCTTTTTCCTCTCACAAGATGGCCCTTCCCCCACCACCAAAAAAACCACCTCTTTCCCCATCCTGCCCCCCAACCCATCACAGCCCCCAGAATATATTAACATGTTTAACTGAAACAATATATTACTAGTAAACCCTTGTAATAGAAAAGTTACTTCTAAAATGACTGCTATTGGGAACTTTAAAATTGTCTCGCCTTCTTACTGGACTGTCCGTTTGTGCATTCACACTTGAGTAGTGGCCTCTAACCCATATTTTAGTCAATGGCATATGATTGCAATAAGGAAAAAAATATCACCAACAGCTGAAGATATGTGTCTATGAAACACTAGAACATAAGATACTGGCTATCTTTCCTTTTTTTGGACAACTTCTGATGGTAATATTAAACCGAATTGATCAGTATGTGGTGTATTATCTGATTTTGACAACTAAACAAAAAATTAAATAGGATTAAAACAACTGAAAACCAAAGATTTGTGCTAGAATCTCTCCAGCAGAATTGCCTATGTAATCTGACAATTTTTACAACTGTCAAGTGGGATTCACAATGTGACAGGGAACGCTTTTTAAAGAGAGACATTGGAAACTGGCTTAAAGGTTTCTTAATGACAACATAGATGGAACTTGACTGAACATCTTTATCAGCGTGAATGAAAAATAAATAAATAAATCACCTTGTGACAACAGGTGACTCGTAAGTGCTAAAATCTTTTCCACTCCTTTAATAAAATGAGACAGAAGCATCTAGTCTGAGTGGTACAATTTCTTGTTCTTTATGTGCACTGTAAGCATGTCGACTGGAGCAGAAGATTTAAAGAAAAAAGACAAAATGACTTGAAACAAGTCATTTTTGCAGCCTGTACTGATTTTTTTTTTTTTTTTTTTAATGCTTGTTGGGTTATCTGTTTTTTGAGTAGTAGCCTTTAATGTGACAGAAAATCATCTGGGATACACTCTAGATTTGCAACTGTATTATCACAAAAATGACAAGGTTTCACCAAAAATTTAATGAATGTAGAGGTTCAAGAGCCATAAGACACCACTGAATTCTGGATTGTTTTTTTGTTATTCATGTATGAAGACACCATCTTTCCACTGACTGCAGCCAATCTGTATTTTGAAAATTTGTGGGAATTGTGGGCTGTCTCCTGTGTTTAAATGTTTGATTCTGCAGTGGTACTCAGTCAATTATGCAGGAATTTTCTCTGTTGCTGCTGCTGCGTCTGGGAACAGGAATGCACACCACGGGTTGTGTGTGTGGCTAGACTGTTTCTTTCATTCTGACCTGCACACCTGCTCATTTGTGGGTAGCAGCAGACACTGGGAATAAGATTTTCTATTTGTCTACTACATTCAGAGGAGACAAACAAACTAGCTTCTCCTATAATCTCCCCTATTGTACCTGTCAAGGGACTGACTTAGAATTGACAGTTGCTGACCTGATGAAACTGGGGACTGGGCGTGGGAAGAAGGAAAGGATGGGGACTCATACATGCCTGTGTATTTGAATTATGCCAACCTTTATCAAACAGCAGTATGTTTATTTTCTGGGCCAGGCAGATTTGAAAAGCAGGAAGTTTAACTACCTCAGCTGTTATCTAGTAGCAATATGTGAAGTGTGCATCTGAAAAATCTGAGCTGCTCTTTATATGAACCAATGAGTGATGCGTATGTGAGGCAATGACTACAGCAGGCAGCTGAACTGAGGTTAATCAAAACAGGTTGCCTGTGGTTTGAGGCATGTTAGCCATAGAGAGGATAGGAGGATGTGAGGGTATAAAGACTAGGGAATATGCAGATAAGGACTTCTCAGTATATTGCCATATGCGTGGACTTGAATCCAGGCTATTAGTAACAGCTGGTCACTGAAAGCACAGTTAGATGAGATAATTAACCAGGTAGATAGTACATGCTAGATGCACAATAGAGGACTGATACCTGATAAAATTAAACATGATTTGAGTTAAGAAACATATGCATATAGGAAAAATGGATTTGAATATGATACAGTTTAAATAGTATAAAAGCATTAGGGATTACACATATATATGGCATTTGATTTTCAGTATGAGAGTATTCTTCTTCTTGTGTACCTTTCTCCCTTATGAAAATACCTAAGTAACCAATCTAATGGTGAACTGAGCTTTATGGCTAAGCTTATTTGGGTGAATGAAATATCTTGAAAATGTAGGTTCAGAAGCATATTCTGGAGTAATAAAAAATAGCTGATTTATGAACATTCACACACTGGCATGCCAGTGGCTCTGGAAGCAGCAGCCAGTCTACTTTGGCATTACAATTTCTGAGCTACATGTTTGGATGGAATGAGGGAATCTCCTTTGGTGTAAGGGTGACCCTTGCTAAGGTAAAATTATCCGCCATAAACAGTGACAGCCACTGGTAACTGTGGCACCCACAACGATTTTGAGATAAGAAAAGACAAATTTAAGTGACTGAAAGGGAAATATTTTTGTGTATCTGACTTAGAGGAGCAAATTGCAAAAGATTCAGCATACACCCGATCCAGATGCCTTTTCGTCCATCAAAACAAGAGGGAAAAAAGAAGATGAAAGTGTCAGAGTTTCTGAAAAGAAAGAAAGGAAGCATGCTGTCCTACAAACTGTTAATCCTATTAGTAATTAAAAAATCTTCTGAAAAACATTTTTAAAAAAATAGATATAAGAGAAAAGGACTCATTTGTGTAAATGAAAGTAAAATGTAAATTTGTAGAATTCTGAAAAATTCTGTAGTGAGATGTCCTGGTTGTACCATTCATTGGTCAAGGGTTTATTATACAGTAGCAGCTCCCCTTCTAGAACCTCCAAACAAGCTCTTAAGGTCCATTTGGATTTCTTTTTAGTAGCCGGGGTAGTGCTGCGTTTTGCTTTCAGCATGGGATTTGTTATGAGAGAAACACTGATAAAATTTGGTTGCTGGAAGGGAAGGATTTTCTGTTATGTTAGTCTACAAGTGCAAAATCTAAGGGTGAAAGGAATATTTAAATTAATAAACTAAACTGGCATTTGGATGTGCCAATGGGATATTAGTCCCAATGTCTAGTATATTAGTGAGGGACTTTTCATCTTTTGGCTCTCTCTGGCTTTCACTCGGGCTCTTGTTCTTCTGGGACTGTGGTTTTGGTTCAGGATTGTTGCTCCTCTGGGATCAGGACAGGCTTGGTCTGTGGGTGGTGAGCAGTTGCACTGGGTATTACTGATTTGCATATTTTGTTACTGTTCTCATCATAATTACTATTTTAATATTAGTATTATTTTAAGTTTTGGTTTATTTCAATTATTAAATTGTTCTTATCTCAACCTATGAATTTCCTTATCCTTTCCCCCAAATCCTCTTCCCTGTCCCCTGGGGTTTAAGGAAGTGGGTGAATGGCTGTACTGGCTGCTAGCCAAGTGCTAGCCCAGTGAAACATGAGAGAACAATGAGGTGTCTAAAATATGTGGCTGGATACATAAGTGTGAAGTTTTAAATGCACAGGGAATAGTATGACTTGAAAAACTTAATCAAGAGAAGCAAAACAAACAAATAATTAAAAAAAATTCCTGTTTAAAATTAACAAGCAGCAGAGAAAATCTCAGCAGAGTTTTTAATCTTCTACAGTTGTCTCTTCATCATAACAATACTTTATGAGAATTTTATTTTTAAAAGCCTTACCTGAGGAATATATCTGAATAAATATTTCTAGCTTAATGGCAGTAGAATTCAATTAACTTTGCTTCAGTGAAAATATTTCAAAAACATGTAAGAAATCTGCTCTAATATAATTTTTAAAATATGCAAGGAAAGGGATAAAAGATGTTGCAACATTTGCAACTGTTGTTTTAGTTATAAACAAATGCAACCAGGTTTTAATTTAAAATAATTTATAAAATCTTTTAACAAATGTCTTATAATAGTCAAATTAAAAATAATCACAACAGTCTAAGGACATTTTTTTTTCCCATTCTATTTCATCTGATATGCTGCCACCAGCCCCAAGAAGACAAACAATTAAAATACTTAGCATTTTTCTCTAAAGTAGTATGAAAGACAACTGAAAAGATGAGGCACTTTCAAGTACAGCTGTGTTTAAGCAGAATTATATTTAAACTCAGTGTCTTGTTTTTAAAAGACTGACAGCTGCCTTTTGAAGATTTTTTTTCTTAGCTTGGTTAAATGTATTGGATGTGAGAGCATAACATAATTGATAACAACTTTTTAGCTTTGTTTTTAAAAAATAATAAAAAAATAATTATGCTAGGAACACAGTATATTCAAAAGAAATTTAAGTTAAGCAGCATATTCTGCAGGAAGGAAAAAAAAATAATAGAAAGTGTTTTTCATTCCCAGGCTAATTTACAGAACCTTTAAGGGACTAGGCTAAAAGAAATTTAACATACTATTTACCCCTTCTAAGGAGACAAAAGAACAACTGTAATTTTTAAATGGAGTATGAAACACTATTTGTTGCTTCGTATAGGCTGCAGGCTTGAAAAAGTTCACATTGCCATTATTTTAAAAGTATAAGGAGTGCTAATGAAAGAGTAAGCTCCTTTTATTTAAGCTGCTGTTTGCAAAAATGTACAGTGTTAAATAAATAAATAAAGTCAGAGTTAGAGAAATTTGTTTTACCAAAATAAGCACAATGAAGATGAGAGAATAAGGTATCCCTAAAAATAATTTTGAAACTCATTATATAAAATATGGTAGACCTTAAAAAAAAAAAGTCTATTACAGAATCACAGAATGATAGGGATTGGAAGG
>NW_010314509.1:0-7820 GCF_000700745.2 Antrostomus carolinensis | reverse complement strand
ACATCGGTTGCTATAGCCTTATCCACCAATGGTCTAGATCAAGGTACTATGTTCCACAGATCTCCAAAGTAGGATGGTTGCTTCCAAACCTCAGAGCAGGAACAGCCCCTAGTATATTTTACGTTCTGAACTGTGAGTGGGAATTGTCCAAGAGATTGCTAAATGACACATACAAAGCATTAGTAACAGTTTTAATATAATATAACATATATATTAACATAATTTAACAGTTTAACATAGACAATCTTATCCTGATGCCTGGGAAAATTCCTGGGCACTATTTTATTTATTAGTGTAAATGTGGGCTTTCATTTTACCCAAGTCCACCATTACATGCCAAAGTGTTATCACAGTATTCTAGAAGAAGTAATAGTATAAATCACTCACTTTTCAGCCACCAACTTGTGCTAATAAATGTATAGGTTCATATTACACATTCAAAACTATATTTTACATATGTTCAAATCATGCAGTTTATAGAACCTTGAAATGAAATGTGTAAGGGTTTTTTTGGTTTTTTTAAGTGTGATCTGGGATTTGTGAGCATAAGTTTGTGTTTAAGATTCTGAGTTGATACTCAGATCACACCAAACTCTTGTGTGACCTGTTGTTTGTATCAGCCTATATTTTTCCATCTACCAAATAAGAGTAGTGGTGCTTATCTGCCTACCTGATAAAGAAATTGTAAAAGTTAATTACTTAATTTCTATACTGCATTTCCAGTTCATACAATGATTTCTTGATGTCAGTATAAAATTTTGATTTCACTTCAATAAAAAAGGATACATGTAAAAACTAAGTGAATGAAGACTTCAGCAATAACCATGATAATTGGAGACTCAAGCCCTGATATGCTCAGCTTCACTGAAATCTATGGGATTATATCAAAACTAAAATTTAGCACACTGTATTTAACAATCAGTGAAGACTCTTCTTATTAAAAGGTTTCCTTGTTCCTTGTTCCTTGAAGCTATGTTTCAGGCTGTGATTTTTTGTTTGTTTTTAATGTATTCAAACAAAGATCAATACCTTCTGAAAGTTGTAACAAAGATTTCTGTCTCATTTTTAAGTGTAAATTAGCTCCCTTATCTGTTAAATTGGTAATTTGTGGCAGGCAGAGACATTTCTGATGTTAAATACTCTCCACTTAGTCAAATATATCTTGTCCCACAAAAAAATAAGAGAAGATACCATGCAATCTGAGAGATGCTGTAGTTACACTAATTGTTAATTCTTGCTTCTTTGGTCAATATCCATAGATAAACTTTAATTAGACATTATATTAAAGGACTAGGGCAATGGAATGTGGAACTCACTGTCTGCAGATTTTATTTTTCAATAAACCACTGTACTGTTTGTTCTGAGCCGATGAGTACCACAAGACTTGGCAAACAAAACCAAATACAAAATGTAAAAATACTTTGAAGGAAAAACAAAATAAAACAAAACAGAAAAAAACCACATCAAACCAAATACCAAAAAGCAAAAAAACCCAACCCCAAGCAAAAAAAACCAAAACAAAACAAAACAAAAAACCAAAGCAACCAGGAGGCTTTCTCTTGCATGGTATGGAATGATATCTTCTAAATATTTCAAAATCTTGAATAATTCAGTTTTGCCTTTTATGTTAAAAGATATTCAAACAGTTTAATAGCTCTAAATATTAAACTGAAAATGTGATGTAAGTAGTTCCATATCCTATGCCAAATCAGAACTAGTAGGGGTCTTAAGCAAGATCTAGAAAGGAACCTGGACATTCTCTTTTGAGTGATCTACCTCAGTCTCCTGCTTGTTCACTTAGTACCCATGAATAGTGGGGCATTTTTGAGAGAAGGCTAGACTCACACACTGGCAGGTATGACTTTCTGGAGGTATTTGAGTATGTATTTTGATACATTCAGGCTCAGAAAGGCCACCAAGCTTGTTAGGTTAAGGTTCTGCCAAGTCTGCCCAGAGTACTGATCTGAAAGTGTTTCTGGTATATTTCACATCAGACAGATAGATACCCATCCAGTTCACCCAATCATTGAGCAAAGACAAGCTCCAAAGTGGGACTGAGGTTCCTACAGCCTGATTCGACCCTGGCTTCAAATGCACCCTGATTTACACTAGCATTAAACATTAACGTCAGTGTCACTTTGGTGAATTGTAGTTTAGATGAAATTTACTATTTCCTCTTTAGTGTTTTGGCACAGTTTCAGATTAGTCCAGCTGGGCAGGTGCTTTGCTACTTTATTATTTCAGCTAAATTTTTTTGTTAATTTTCCACAAAATTATTCTGTTTTCTTTCGAAGCTTGTGTTAATAAACACATCACACAACTCCAGCAGGCACCAGTAGGAGACATGTTAAAACAACAGGAGTCAATTCATCTTCCTTAAGAGAGATTAATAATTAACATGAGATTGAATGATAACTGCCAATTTGGCAGTGTAAAGGTGCCATACTGTCACAATGCACTCCTTTTTCAATCAAATGTACAAATACAAAGAGTATGAAAGTAACATACATTTGGAGTGTGAAATTTCAACTATGTGGAGACAAGTCATAGCTTCCTGTTCCTTATGAGCTCACAATCCAAGGATCTGCCACTACAACGTCGTACAAAGCTGTTTACCATGCATCTCTATTCAACAAGTAAAACAAGGATACACAATGCCAAAGAATATAGCACTACTGTGTATTATGTTGTGGTGGTTTGACCCACAGTGGGACCATGTGGTCCTGCATTCACTCCCCCAACCCGGTGAGATGGGGTGGGAAACACAACAAAGGGGACACGGGATTAGGAATGAAGGACAGGGATGGCTCACTCACTAGTTATGGTTATGGGCAAAACAGACTCAAACTTGGGAAAGGAAAATCAATTTAATTCATTGAAAATCATCTGAGTAGACATAACAACCACATCTTACAACACATTCCCCCACCCCTCCCTTGTTCCCAGGCTCAAATAACTTTGCTCCCAATTTCCCCATCTTCCCACTGGCACAGGGGACAGGGAGTGGCCTTTGCCACTCTTCCTGGCATGAAAGTCCAGGAACAAGGTGTTCCAAAGCAAGCTTCCCGTGGAGTCATGGACCTCTTCGGGCTCAGCTCCCAGCTCCAGCATAGGGACAACCACGGGTTGCAGACTCACCCCTCACTCTGGGGGTCCACCCTGACTCTGGCAGCGAGTGACTCGCAGAGGTGTTTCTCTACTGCTCATTGGCCCAGACTGGGCTGGGGGTGGCTCACACACACACACACACACACACACACACAAACCCAACACATATGTACACTGAGTTGTGTACTACATACCCCTTCCAATGAATTCCACTATATTTACCTCAGAAAGTCTGGAGACATGTGCTGGCCAGTGGGCACAGATGGCTGAGCAGAGAAATCAGTCCTGGGACACTCAGAGTGAAAGCTCAGAGCCCCATCCAGCCTGATGTTGAATGTTTCCAGGTACAGGGCTGGTTACCCCTCTGGGCAACCTGTTCCAGTGTTTCACCACCCTCATTGTAAAAACTTTCTTCCTTCTGTCTAGTCTAAATCTACTCTCTTTTAGTTTAAAAACATTACTCCTTCTCCCAAAGCTACAGGCCCTGCTAAAAAGTTTGTCCCTATCTTGCTTATAGGCCTCCTTTAAGCACTGAAAGGCTGCAATAAGGTCACCCCAGAGCATTCTGATCTCCAGACTGAACAACCTCAAATTTCTTGAGCAGCATCCAGAATATACTAATGAGCATGCAAATGCACATGTCATTTTGCAAGCAGTGTCCCAGACACTTGCCTAAACAAACCTCTGCCACACATGCACCTGAAAGAACATGGGGCTGGAGGACTACACTTCTTTTTATCCAGAATAAAGTTTCCAAGGTGTTTCACTCCTACCCCTGACTACCACTAGCAAAATGACCATTTTAAGTAATTTCTCTCAAATTTTATTTCCTTTTATGTAAAAGGGATAATAAATCCTACCACAGAAATAGATTATTTACAAATTTTAGCTGTACACAAATTATATAGAGTTGAAACTTGCAGTAAGAATTTAAGTTGAATCTCAGACATACGTATGTTTAATAGCACTTCATAGTTATTTAATCATTAAGTATTATATGACTCAAAAGAAAAAAAAAAAGAAATTAATGTTTATCTTACCTTGGATTTTACATGAATTAATCTTGCCTGCCTATCATTTGCCTTTAATTTTATAAAAAAAGAAATAGAATTCTAAAGTAAAAAATGTGAGATATGGCAGAAATACCTATAAAAATAAATAGTACTGGCAGCTTTATGTACAATATATGAACATGTTCTACTGACCTTTTTTCTCCTTAAAGTTCTTCCAGCCAGCACTGAACAGCCCCAACCTTACTTTGCTTATAAAATCTGACATGATTACAGTCCCTGGCAGTTCAGCAGTTTTCTTTTTTTGCATTCATTGAAGCCTCAGGAAATGAAATGCAAAGAGCAAGGATGAAATAAATGTTCCATGTGTAAATTGTATACTCTGCACACCAAATTATGAAGCACACAAAGCCTTAGCAACAGTTTACCTGCTAACACACAGGCAAATACTAATCTACACATGCATGCATATGTACATATACATATTGTATTGTTCAAAACAAATAATCTAACAATGCAGCAGGCTTCAGCCATTTCTGTCTTTACCTTCAAAATCATTAGGATTTGTCTTCTTTTTTTGTTTTTTGTTTTTGCACAAGTTCTTTCTGACTTCACAGATCATATATCTTGTAATGATGCAAAAGATAAAGGAATTTATTTTTGTTTTATTTTAAAGTCTGGTCAGAGAAGCAGGGGACAGTGCTATTACCGCTCACCTATACACTTGCCTAATAGATTGCATTTCCACACAGGAATGTAGGGAACCAGACCTCTTTTGTTCAGGGGGCTTCAGTCACATATCTTCATGATTTCTCTATCCACAGATTTTGGGAAGAGGAAGGAGGAGAGCACATCCTGTAGAAATATTTCAGCCGTGCAAAACATCATTTAAGCACCACTAAGTCAGAAAGACTGTCTGTATGACCCTTCCCCTGTAGCCTATGGCTGGGGAGGCAAGGAGGAGGGAAAGGGCTACAGTGGGTGAGAAAGATCGCTAGGGTCTGCTCTAGAGGTGTGTTTTTGTGGTTCACATTGAACAGCATCATGGACAAAATTCAGAAATGTGTCTTGGCGCTTATTCTGTAACCATTGTCTGTTCCTTAGAGCAGCTGTCAGGATATTGATGTCCCCTAGTTCTGTGTGCCTGCCACCTCTACATACAAAGGGATTTTCAAAATAAAAAAAGTGGGACCCCTAAAAAGTTAGACGCAGACTTGTAATAGGTGTTTAAAGGTTAAGGTTGAACCATTTGCATGCACTTGTTTTATTTTCCTTTTCCACCCTCGTTCATCCTTCCAGTATCTCTCTTGCACTCCCTTTTGCTCCACAAACTGTCATAACATTCTGTTTGCTTTTGTATAGACCTGCTAATCCACTCTGGCCATATTAAATGTTCCGCATTAATACTGCTAAAGCCAATTTCAGCAATTCATGACCCATTTCCTATCCCACACTAACACTTTTTTCAGTCTCCATACTAGCCTTAAGCATTTATGGGGTTGTATGGTGAATCAAAATAGGTAGCAGATGCAATTAGAAAGGAACCCAGCAAAAGAAAAAACAACTTTTTCCAGCAGGATCAGTTCCCCATCCTAGTGCACACCCACACAAATTGCTCTGCAGGTGAAAATAAGAAGTGGCTGAAGGCATGAACAATGAACAGGAACTCCAGGAGGCTGGAGTTTTGCATACTGCTTAACCTAACACTGCTGAATGAAAATATGCATATCAAATGGTATCGTATATATAAAAGTGTCATTGTGAAGCCAGGTTAGTTGATACTTGAAAGAATATAAAGATGACATAGAAATATAATATCCCAAATCCTTAAGTGCAAGATACTGTGACATTTGTTGCTAATTCATTAACGTTTTGTGTCAAATTCCCAGCAGAATTTCCTAATAGTTCCCTTAGATTTGACACTACACTTTTAACCTTTTCCTATCCAAAAATAAAAGACAAATTAATCTCAATATATATTTTAAGCTTGATACAGTTTGCAATTATGCAAGCTTATATTAAGCATAATAACTTGAGCAAAGCTGTTACTAATCAATGGCTTAAAATGTAATGTTATAAAATATGTAATGTAAATATAAATATATTTAATTATTCAAACAATAATCTAAAACTGAAAATACTGATTCTCATGAGAACATGATGCTCTAAGTGTAGGAGTATACCCATATCCCTTGTTAAAAACTGAAAATTGTAGGAATAGGCTATTAAAAAAGAAGCCCCTGCTGGGATGCAATTTCCAGGAGGTATGTCTTTTACCTCTAAACTCCATTCTTGTTCTTCAGAAAGCTGTTAAACAGGTTTAAATAGCATAATTCCTAGTCTTTCTGTATTCCTTTCCTCACCTAAATTAGAACTGTATGTGCAACATTTAACTTACGCAAATACTTGTTCTAAGAACTACAGAAGAAAGAATTAGATTTTCATCATAGCTGTTGTTTTATTATTAGTATTGTTGGCTATTAAAGAATACTATTATTAAATATTATAAAAATCAGATAATCTAATTATTTTACTCAATCAAAATTAAGCTCTGCTGAAGAAAGATAGTATGTTTTCCTGGAAATTTAAGTCCATTTCAAACTAATAAAAATCATCCTTGAAAACACAAACTGAAAAATGGTTAGATTCTAAAGACCTAAATCCCAACCTGCAAAGTCACAGAAGTTCATAAATTTTGATACCTCTACTGTTCAGCCAAAATGAACAGAGGTAAAACAAAAGAAAGAAACAAATCTCATCTTCAAAGATGAGATTACCTAAATTTAACCACTTAGAAGGAAGATATCAAATGCTCACTTCTTGGCTTGCAATATCTTGTGGTTAATAGAAATATGGGCATTTCTAAAATGCAACTTATCTCCTTGTCTAATATATTAGATTTAGGATGGCACTCTAAAGGACCTGTCTGTCCTTTCAACCTATTCACTTAATGCTGGGAAGTTTAAGATTTTATTTTTGCTGCAAATAGGTCTATGTTCCAGAACAGGAGAGGACCATGTAAAGAAATAGCTTTAGTTACAAGGTCCAACATTCATAGCTGGAGGTTAGCTGCAACAATTAAAGAGACAGAGAGAGAAAGGAGGTTACAAAATTAACCCCAGTTGAAATTTTCAGTTGTGCTTAGAGCCAAAGAAAGGTGTAAGCAACAGAAAATCCAATTAATGATAAGACAAATGGTGTAACTGTCATAACTGAAAACTGATGGAATATTTTCTGTGGTTAGAAGATTGAAATCTTCTACAGCAGTTTTAAGGAAAAACCTTAATGATGAAAGGGGCAAAAGGACGATAAGTTTCAGGAGGGCCTTTGGCCAATGCTTGTTTCACAGACCAAATGAGAGAATAGCAAGGGTCTTACTGGAGCAGTAGTCTTGGGTGCAGGAAGCAAAATAAGGTGCTATGGGGGAATTATCTAACAGTAGTCGGAAGGTGCATCACAGGCTAGTAATACATCACTGGAACAGCCAAAAATTGTAAATGATGATTTTTTTTTTAAATAAATGTTGTTGTATACTTTGTACCCAAGAATTAGTAAGTGTGCTTTGGATTTCATTTTGATTAATAAAGATTAATTTAAACATTGTATTCAAAACTGATATTTTGGGAAGTATATACAGGCAAATAGAGGAAAGCCCCAATAATAAATAAACCAACATCAAATAAATAAATAAATAAATAAATA
>NW_010314508.1:18649-27998 GCF_000700745.2 Antrostomus carolinensis | reverse complement strand
GGGGCTCTATGTCTGCGCACTGTACTCTGAAAGGCTGCGCTACTTAAAAATAAAACAACAAAAAGACAAAACAACAAACTTCTTAACGTAAATGAGGGTATTAAAAAATAAACAGAGTTCATACAGGTTCGGAATGTGTGTGACTGAGGTGCTGGTGCCTGGGCAGAACGGAGGTTTGATGGGGTGGTGAGAAATTTCACTTCAGGCTACCACAGCTGTGAGCAGTCTGTCTCTAGTGTCAAATGTTCAAGAAGTGACCAGTTCACTGGGACTTTCTGCAGCTGTTTTTATTGGAGTTTGTGAAGGGCTGGCAGTCCTTCGTGCCACTTCTCCCAAAGAACTTCCCTGCTTGATGTCACTAGAATCAAGAAGGTGGCCATGCCAGAGCTCTGAGCTTCCAAGTTTCTTGGTCTGTGCATTGGCTAATGTTTGTCCTTCATAACTATAGGAAACAGCAGAGCTGTGGTCAGTGACAGAAGTAGATGGTTCGTGGCTGACAGCTGCAAAACCTTTGAAGTGTAACTTTAACTTTACTGGAAAGCACGTGGACAGTGATCAACTAAGGTTGATTCTGTCTAGGAAAAAAATGCTTTTTGGAGGTCTGGGCTAGTCAGGAAGCCTGACTGAAGCTGGCAAGCACTGTACACTGCATTCTTAAATAATTTGGAATCAATTATACCACAAAAAAAAAAATAGATGGAAGAGCTGAGTTCTGTAAATGATATTTGAGAGGTGTTGGAGAAATAACAGTTAAAGTATTATTTTGTTCATCAACTTTAGTAGATGCAAATTAAGGGCTAGGATAGGACAGCAGTAGAAATTACAGTATAGCTATAACAATAAGATACAGGTATGAAAAGTTGTAGACATGAGCACTGGTGAAAATAACACTGCTTTCTTCAAAAAGACTGAAGTTACTGTACTGAGACCTCCTTGATCCTGAGAGGGAAAACTTCTTTACTCTATTGAAGCATTTGATGTTCTGACTTGTATTTGTAATTCAGTATTAAAATAGAGTTGGACATTGCTGATGCTGCACATGCTACGCTTAATCCTGTAAATCCTGCATTAAACCAAGTAGTGTATGTTTGCCTAAATGTATAACTTATCCTGGCTTGAAGTCCTCAAAATGTAAAAATAAAAGATTGTATGGCAGGTTTTTTAGTTAGCTCATCCTAACAGTTAAATTAATATCGAGCTATTTTTAAAGCACAGTCACAAGAAATTGCATGAAGTTGATTGTAGAAAGATCCTAAATCTAGAGTTAGGAATTCTACTAATACTTTGAAAATGAGGTGGGCTTTTCCCCACCATTCACAAACTACCTTCCAGAGCAGAGCCAACTAAGTCTTCAGAACCAGTGGGAGTAAAGGACCTAGCAAAGGAAAGAAATGTGCTTTCTGTGTCTGAGTCAGGGAGAGTGAATCTTTTGGGAGGGTTAAATTCTGCTTTCAGTGTTCGGCTCTTCCTTTTTGTGTATGAAAAATGACCAAACTATTGTATTCATCTTCCCTTAAGGTGGTCAGCCCAGAAATGTGCAGCCTTTTAGTGATGAAGATGCTTCAATTGAAACTATGAGCCACTGCAGTGGCTTCAGTGATCCTGCTAGCTTCACTGAGGATGGTATGTTCTTTCATTTTTATCCATTCATCTTTTTAAAAACATAAAACCTGAGCTGACTTGAGACTTTAAGTGCTAGACTGTAAGTAGCAGTAGCAAAATAATGACATTCTGTTAAGCTCTATGTGATTGTTAATCTAGTGGCTATTGTTTTGTTTGGTAAGATTATACTTCAGGTTTCACGAGCCTCTTGTGAAACTGTTAGACTTCTTTCTGTTAGAGTTATACAATGCTAACTTTTGGAGACAATAAGAATTACAAGAGTCATACTTGCATGTTTTGAACTCGATTTGTGCTTTGTCTCCACTACCATCTCTGCAACCTGGGCTGCTCTAATCTCATTTTGTTGAGAGGAGGGGGGCCTGAAGGCCTGCTACAGGGAGAATAAGGCAAGGAGCCTTCCCTGTGTATACTTGCTACACTTAACTGAGCTGCTGCAGAGGCGTCTGAAGTGATGCCAGACAGGACATCAGGCTGCTTAGGTGGTACTCGCTGCATCAACAGCAAACACCCCACTGTACTCCAGGGGCAGATGTAGTGGGCTGGATGAAAATGTGTTGCTGACAGGACTGGCTGATGCATGTCAGTTGTAGCGAATTTCTGTAAGACCTGATTAGCTCCCTCGTTCATTCTTGGCACATGTAAGAAGCAGGTATAGAAACAGCACAGATGTATCAATAGATCCATTCTTCTAAAAGTGCTTTAAGGGGCAGTTTGATGTAGTAGGCTTAACACCATTCTGTTGCTGTTATACTGAAAATTCTGTAGCTGTTGTCTATGTTAAATTGCTTTCTCATTAGTATTAAAAATGTTAAGTGCTGGATACTACTGTGTCTGCTAATAAAATGTATATCAGTAGAACTAAATTATTTCCTCTGGATTAGGGCCTGAAGTTGATGAAGAAGCCACTCAAGAAGACTTAGAATACAAATTGAAGGGATTTATTGATCTTACATTGGACAAGAGGTATAGTATGCTTTCAAGAAATACATTCATACATTATTTTCTGTCTTCCTCTGATATAATAAAGGAATACTCATCAAACTTTTTATATGCTTACTGAAATTCCAATTATTTCATGCTGGGGAGGACTTGCTTTTCTTCTGGATCTGAAAAGCCCTTTCTACCTCTACCAAGTTTTTGGATAAGTGAGAGTCAGACTTCACTTTCCTAATAACTTGAAGTAGAGTGACTTCATTTCAAGCTTGGTGTGCTATTGTGAACTCTTATCTCCCAGCTAAGTTTCTCTGTCCTTGAGGAAGGAGGCAATTCATAGCATTTCATACTTTGTGGTACTCCTATGGGCTACTCTTTTATTGGGCACAGGCAGATATAAGCTACCATAAAAGCAAAGGCTGAGCTTTAACCGATGTGTGCTGATTTTGGGATGCCTTCCTTCTCTCTTCTAACAGTGCGAAGACAAGACAAGCAGCTCTTGAAAGTCTGAAAAGTGCTTTTTCTTCTAAAATACTGTATGAATTTGTCATGGAAAGAAGAATGACACTAACTGATAGCATTGAACGCTGCATAAAGAAAGGTAATTAACATGCTAATAGAAAGCAATAATCCTTATGAGATAGCTTATTGTTTAAAAGGAATTAAGACTGTGAGGCTTCTCTAGTACTTTATAGAATGCTTAATTTAGTTATGTTAACAACATTTCTTTTTTGAACTTGGATGTTATATTTTAACTGACCTAGAAAATTAACTGAAGTTATCTTGTCTCTATTGGTTTCTGAATTTCCACTCTCAAGTTTTCAGACTAATTATCTTTAAAGGAGAAGGAAGCAATGCACAAGGTGATTACTCATAATAGCTTGTTAATCTCTAGGTAAGAGCGACGAACAGTGTGCAGCTGCCGGACTGGCATGTCTTCTGTGTGTGCAGATGGGGTCAGGAATTGAAAGCGAAGAGGTTTTTAAGACCCTTGGTCCAGTTCTGAAGAAAATTGTCTGTGATGGGACAGCCAGTATCCAAGCCAGACAGGCTGTAAGTATGAAATGTTATTTGTCAGGCAGGGACAGAGGGCAGTTTCTAACCAACTCACTGTTGTGTAATCCAGAACTAAAGGTTACTACAGTAGCATAAACTCGTAATATTGACGTATGCTCTGAATGATGCATAGCAGTTTTCACAGGCTTAACAAGTTCCACCTAAAGGTTGAACGTCATTCTCATCTTCAACCTAGGAACTTCCTTAAAGAGCTGTTACACCTAGTACTTTGTCAAGTGTCTTAACTCATTGTGTTGCAGTCTCCTTACTGAGGGCTGGTGTTTAAGTCCTATAGAAAAATAAGAAGGTTTTCCCAAAGACTGATGTCTTCCTGTATTAGTTTTAACTTCTTCAACAGCAGAGGAATGTTAGTTATGCAGATATATTTTGTGTAGGATAAAATTATATATAGCAGATAGAGAACTACATATTTGATACATTCATACTACCAAAAGTATTGTTAAGTTTTTCACCCAGTCATCTCATCTGTTTATCAGCAGTATACTTGAAATATTGACTGAAGATGGTCTAAAGCTCTTGCCAAGAGGATTTTTTTTAAACTTCAGAGTTTTAACTAATATTCTCCGACTTGCCTGTATCATTACATAGCTGGCTACTTCTCCTATTTACTTAAGCTGTGTTACATTAGATATTGTCAGCTGGAAGAGGAGGTAGTATTAGTTCAACAGCAGTTGTTTCTACAAACAAACAGAAACTATTAAAGCTTGTCCTGTTCAAGTGTAGTTTTGAGTCTTGTGTGGTTAGTGCAAACATCACTTTCAAACATTTTTTTCTTACCCTCTGTAAGAGGAGACTGAGTAGAGTACGGGGGATAGGGAAGAAATGTGTAGGACCTTGCAGTGAAAGTTGGAAAGTACCAAGAAAGGCTCTTGAAATCCAGTGTTTTCATGCCATGTAACAGTGGGCAGAGAGGGCAAAATATTGCCCACAGCTGTGAATAAATATCATATGTCCATTACTGTTTATCAGCATAACTTCTGCTGGTGAATGGGGTTTTAAAATTATTGGGTGGAAGGAGTGCTACATGTAGCTTTCTGGAGGGGCTTGGTAAGCTATATTAAATAATACAGCGTGAAAATGAAGGCTTATGAGGAGCATATGTTGTAAAATCATCCTGAGAGTAGAGGGGACCTGAGGGCTGACTGTTTATAATGTAACTGAATTAAACATTGTTGAATGCTTACGCTCTGCCAAGGTCTTAACCTCAAGTTTCCATTACTCTGAATGCTGAATTTCAGAGGTCAGAGTTTGCAGGTTTTGTCAACAGTAACATTAATGTCAAATACTGACGCTTTTTTCTTTTGCATCTAGTGTGCAACCTGTTTAGGGATTTGCTGTTTCATCGTCACTGATGACATTACGGTGAGGATAAATAATACTCTTTGTTTTTGTTTTTTTTAATAAATAAACAATATGAAAATGTGTGGATCTTAAGCCACTTCCATGATATTTTTTCCCCTGTTCAGGAACTGTACTCTACTATGGAATGCCTGGAAAACATCTTCACAAAGGCCTATCAGCGAGACAGAGATGCTAATGGTGTATCGAGTACCCATAATACTGTGCTTCACATCAGTGCTCTCTTAGCATGGACACTGTTGTTGACCATTTGTCCAATGAATGAAGTGAAGAAGAAAATTGAAATGTGAGTATCTTTCTTGGAAAACAAAATTTGTAATGACTGTTTGTACACAGTGAAGCAGTGTCAACAAAATTTATATCTTAATGACACGTGACTTGCTCCTTAGGCACTTGCATAAACTTCCAAGTCTGCTGTCTTGTGATGATCTCAACATGAGAATAGCTGCTGGAGAAACACTAGCCCTTCTGTTTGAACTGGCACGGGAAACAGATGCTGTAAGTAGATGTCAGCAGCTGAATTTTCTTGCATTGGGATGATGGCAAGACAAATTATTTAACCTGTGTTGCATAGCACCTCAGATCTCAACAGGTGGCAGATAATTCACTGGGTTATGTTTTTTGTATTGTGTCTGCCCCAATCTAAGTGGGTATAGCCATGATTCATAGCAATGTAGCTATCACTTTTACACAAATTTCCGTGTTGCAGAACAGGACCAAAACACACCAAACAGTATTGAAGAGCAACTAAAAATGTAGTATGCAAGCTTTAAAGTCTAAATCCAACACGGGCTTTAAAAAACAACAACAAAAAATATGCCTAGAGAGACTTCACACCAAACCAGTGTTGTTTACTGTAGTGGGAACACTCATCAGATACTTATGCAGACAAGTTCATGATTCACAGCCTGCACTATCCTGCTCTTACAGCTATAAATCTGTCATTCAGCAGAAACCATGTTGACTTTGAATATTGTTTTTTCAGTATCCTTATTTAGGTCCCTTGAGAAGAGTAACTAGTATTACATGATGGACTACATGACATGACTAATTAGTCCTCAGGGGGAGAGGAGATTTTGAAAGGATTTGCACAAATTTTGCACAGATACCAGTATTGCTACATTTGGTGAGGTTTCTTGGGGTTTGCTTTTGAGTTTGGTTAGGTGCAAGCTTCTCAGTATTACCTCAGGCACAGCTAAGCTTGCTTTTACATTTTTCAGTATGCCTTATTAATTTCTGAACTGTTTTCTTGACAGCACTGAAGGAAACAGTCTCCACTTACCCATGGCACAGTTTGGGAGAGCTGCCTGAATGGCTCCTGGCTCGATCAAGGCTGCTGTGCTTTGCCAGAACACTGTCCAAAGTGAAAAGATAACTCCAGTTGAGTCAGGAGTCACGACACACTAACACTGCATAATCTGAAACAATATGCTGAGACTTCTGTATAATTGCAAAGTTGGGGATTTGAGTCTCTTGGCTATGGAAGCCAACTTTGAAACAAAAAAAGAGAGACCAGAACTTGATCCTTTATTTGGTCAGACTGACTGCAAGTAACTAAAATCTAAAATGCATTAAGGAATGATACTATATTCATTAAAAACTTCTTCCATTCCATTGAGGAAACATGAGCCTTTTAATCATTACCAGTTATTCTCTTTGGATCCTTGACAGTCAGCACAGATTGGAAATTCTTACTGTGTTTTGCCTTTGACCAGTTTATTTCAAAAAGCATGCAATAAACTCAGCCTAGTCAGTTGACATGACAAAACATTCAGATTTAAAAAAAAAAAAAACACCAAACCACAAAAACTTGTTTTGTTTACATGCATTCTTACTAATCCAGGTAAATTACTCTTAATTAGTAAGTGGAGGGGAGAAAATACTTCCTGCTAAACAATTATGCATTGAAGTTTACTTGGAGTGTTTTGTTAAGCATTTTTTTAAAACTACTTTCTAATTTTCTACTCCGTACAAGACTTATGACTAAATATTTCATACTGTCAGTCTAATGATTTCTCATGATCCATCTCCAGCAGCATGAATTCTGTGCTAATAACCTGCAAGTGCCCTCAGCTTGTCAACAGGAGTGGCAGCCAGGGTCAGCAGATCAGTTAGGCAGTTTGAGTTCCTTGGAATTATGGAGCAGAAGAGATTGACAGGTATATACACACACTGAAGGAGCTGTACTATTTCACCATCCTTGGAGGTCTTTAAAAGATGGGTAGATGAGGTGCTCAGAGATACGGTTTAGTAGTGGACAGGTATGGTTGGACTCGATGATCTCAAAGGTCTTTTCCAACCAAACGATTCTATGATTCTATTCTATGTGGCTCCCACTACCAGAATAGAGTTTGATAGGGGTCCACTTGGGTAAACTGGATGCTGTGACTTTGTTCTTGCTGGCTGAAGCGCTGCAAATGGAACTACAGGGAGTTAGTGCCATCTCTGTCTCTTTAAATAACAAAGTAACAGGTTGTAGAGGTCTTCGTGCCCAGAATTCGGAGAGATGTGTTTTCCTATTTGCGGGAAAAGATGTTAAAGCCAGAAACTAAAGGATTTTTTTTTTTAAACTAGGATTTCCTTTATGAAGATATGGAACTTCTAACAGAGAAACTAAGAGCTCTGGCTACTGATGGAAACAAGCACCGAGCCAAAGTAGATAAAAGAAAGCAGCGATCGGTCTTCAGAGACGTTCTACGAGCTGTTGAGGTGATTCTTTTGTCTTATTTTGAATGTCTGGGTTGTAACTATGCAGAGTTACAATTTAATTAAAATAGTTTTATTGTTAGAGGGAATTACTGTTTCAGTGAAACCAACTGGAAAAAAATATTTTAAATAAGATTTCAAATTCTGATTGCTTATGTGAAATATAACTGCTTTTTTAGGAATGTAGAACAAAAAGTCAAACTTTGGTTATTTTGCTCCAAACTTGACCTCCATATTGAAGAGTATATTTATTTTTTTTTTTAAAGAAGGCTAAACATTACACTGTAAATACTACCTTTTTTATTTTATACCATGAGCTGATTTTTTTCATAGAGAACTTTGTAGGACATCAAATTAGTGTGCTGAATTCTGTGAAAAGATTTATTGTAAAATCTCTGATTTAACTGCTGTGCATAATAAATAAAAAGCAACTTAGTAGTAAGATACATTTCCAAACAGCCCCTCTGTCAGGGACCAAAGAAGTGTTTGTGTATGGGGGGGAGGAGTTGTCCTAATTGTTGTGCTGTAATCTTATGGTTTTCCATATCCAGATTAAGAGAACAATACACAAAGCAGAACTCTAAAAATAGTTGGTTAGTGAAGGAACTTTAGTAAAGCCTCTAAGACATATCAAACTTCTACCACTTTAATAGATCATTGTTATCTTACACCTCTCAAACTAGGTTTTTTTACTTGTCAGATAATTACTTTTTACATTGCTGTATGAATAAGACCAACTAAATATTAGTTGGCATTCAGAACAATTAAACATCTCTCAAGCTAAGGGAGAAGGCTTTGAAGTGATTTGAAGTCACCTTTGAGATTCTGACTGTAGAAGAATCTGAGTCACTTATTAGTACTCGTTACATTCCATTGCTACAAGTGTAGCTCAGTGCACTAGGAAGGTGGGGACTAAATGAGGCTTAGAGACTGACTGAAAGGTGACTCCTGCACTCAGAACTCTTTTTTTCTGGAGATAAGTCCAATTCTTTAAAGTAATTTTAAAGATGAAAGTTAAGTGTTCTTTTTTTTCTTAAATGCCTCCTGACCTGAAGAATGTCAGCTTCAGGTCTTACATGAGATTTAACTTTGGATGTGCATCAGTTTATGAACAAATACAATCTTTAGTATATGCATATTACATTAGTTGGAAGGTTTTGGTATGCCAGATTTATTAATGAAAAAAAAAGTCCTGATACAAAAGACTGTTTAAATTAAAATGACATATATTGTTTCTTTTAATTTTGGATAGGAGCGTGACTTTCCTACAGAGATGGTTAAGTTTGGACCTGAGCGCATGTACATTGACTGCTGGGTTAAAAAACAAACTTATGATACCTTCAAGGAGATTCTGGGGTCGGGGATGCAATATCATTTGCAGGTGAGCTGCTGTTTGATACCTGCTCAGACGTCTGTTCCCTGTCTGGTTTCTTTGTAGCAATTCAGTCTGAATTACAAAATCATGAGTAGAACTTGGTGAAATGATGGGCTTTGCATTAGAAGCTCTAAAAGATGGCAGGTTCTTACAGAATGAACTGCAGTGAGCTAGAACCGTCCGGGTGAGCTGCTTCTGAGTTGTGGCCTGGAGATGCTGGGTTAGCAATTTTAAGACTTCTCCAAGAAGTAAGAGATTCAAGCTGAGTATCTTCTT
>NW_010314508.1:304-18622 GCF_000700745.2 Antrostomus carolinensis | reverse complement strand
AGAGTGGTCTAGTTATCTGGCTGCTCTAAAGCTGCCTCCACCCGTCCTGTTCCAGCCTGTAAAAAGGAATGCAAAGTTTTAGTCAAAAATAAGAAACACAACTTGCAGCCCAGTGATGACAGCATTCCAGAAGGGAAGGGAAAAGTGCTTATCTCTGTTCTGGGAACTGCTTGTTCACTAGTCATCTGTTTAGATATGGTACCAGAAGCGCGAACTGTAATTTAGGATTGTATGCTCCCAAAAGGCTGTGATAATCGTGGGGGTTAAAATCTTCAGTCCAGTGTCTGTTGCATTTCTGTGTGACTGAAGGAGCCCAGGCATGTAGCAGCTTTTTGTTATTTTTCAAATACTACTTTTACAGACAGATATATTAAAATTGATAGCCATACCTGTCTGTGTGTAGCTACCTAATCTCGTGTAGAGGATGTAATAGAACAGTGTCTAATTTGCTGGGACAGAAAAAAAAATCATTGGAGCGGAGGGAGCTGTCTGTCTCCTCAAGAGGGCAATTTTAGTTCTTAGCCTTATTCTGATTTAAGGAAGAAGTGTTCTGTGGCTTAACTGCAGCAGATACTAAGAGTTGTGTCAAATTGCTGCTGCGTCTTACGGGAATACTTGATATTTATCAGTAATCTTCTTTGGACATCTGCTAATTAGGAGAAACTGATGGTTTGATATGTTTCTTGTTTAGTCAAATGACTTTCTTCGGAATGTGTTTGAGCTTGGTCCACCAGTAATGCTAGATGCTGCAGCTCTTAAAACAATGAAGATATCCCGTTTTGAAAGGGTAGGTACTTGCACCTTCATGTATTTTCTTTACTTTGTATACTAATATAATTCTCCTGAATTAAATGGTTATCCAAACATGCACTTTAGAAGCTATCATCTTTAAACTTGACACTTTAGTTCTAGCAGTGCCCCATATTGTCCTGAATGAAACCAAACCTTGCTTGTATGTGTCTTTGAGCTCTTATTTTAGAGTTTCCACTGGGCATGTATCTGCTACTGCTTTTCTCCCAAGGAGGTCTGAAGGTGGTTGCTGATGGGTACCAGATTCATGTTCCATTCCTGTGAAACTTGGGCTCTTACGAGAGCTCTGTTTTTTTGGGTAGGGACCTACAGGAAGCCATAGCAACTGTGTCTTTATAAAGACAGCATCCCAAACGCTCTGGTGTGAAATGGACATTAGGAGGATGACTTTGTTTTGTTGGTTGTGAATGTACTCATGTGTATGAACCATTTGTGGAATGGTGTCCCCAAGTTTAATCCGGGGAGCAGACTTAATCTACATTGTGTCTGTATGATGTTTAAGACTGACTGGCTTCCAGAATTGCTTGTAGCTCAGCCTTTCTTACACAGTCCCAAGTTTCTGTTAAATATGAATATATTAAAATAAGTAAGCCTTTGGTGCAAAAATATTATACTATAAATTTCAGAAGCCCTACCAATTTACTTCAGAGCTTAATAAAAAGATACTTTCAGCTGGTTTTTAGCATAAAAAAAAAATCTCTGAAGGACATAAGCCTTTTGAACATCTATGATTAATTTTTCCTTTTATTTTGTAGCACTTGTACAACTCTGCAGCATTCAAGGCTCGGACAAAAGCTAGAAGTAAATGTCGTGATAAAAGAACAGATGTGGGGGAATTTTTCTAGATCTCCTTTTCCATGGTGCTCAATTTTAATAATAGATTTGTAACCTTTAAATGAATTTTTTAATTTCTGTAGTCAAGCTTCCACTTGTGCACAGGGATATTGTATAAAGTCTGTAAATATAATGCATGTTGTTGCTTAGTTGCATATAAGCTGTATATAGATTGATGTAAGACTGGGTGCAGGGATACATTATAGCACTTGCATTAGCTGCAACTTGCTCCAAAAGTTGAATATATTGTAACTGAACTGTTAAATGGGGTGGATAACTGTAGTCAAGTACCCTGTGTCAGATCTGGATTCCTTACGTTAAATAAAGGTAAATTAAATTAATTCAATGACCAAGTGTTTTGGTAAGAATGTGCTAATATAAAGAGGTGGGCTTGTTTGTGTGAAGTTATTTTAGTAACTTTTTACTTCAGTAGCAGGTAAACAAAGAAATTTCCACATAGTATGACTTTATCCTGAAAAGGACTATGAACTTGAGTTACCTTCGCTTGCAGTCAAGTAGTGAATGGCAAATACTTGCCTCAATGTAAAATAAAACCAGGATTCTCATGTTCTGAAATTGAATGTTTAACTTTTGGAATAAAGTTGTTTCTCACTGCTTGCTTTCTGTGTAAAAGTGATTACTACATGAATGAGAAGCTGGAACATTACCAAAACATAAACGTTGAACAGTTGGGTTTGTTTATTTGCCCATTCAGACCTGTGGTTGGGTTGGTCTCAAGGCTTCAGTAGATGCTACATGAAACTCTACCTTGCTGTGTTTTGAAGGTGTATTATTTACATATGGTCTGCACAACAGCCTACTATTGACTTGTCATTGCTTCTGTAATGGTCAACTGTTTTCTAGTTCTGCTACTGCAAAACACCTTCTCCCTTATCTTACAGGAGCCATTCCAACTGCCCTCTTTTTGTCATGTGGAGAATTACTCCTCTACTCTCAGTTTCTGGCTCCAGAGGACTGAAATGTGCCAGTAACTTGGAACTGTCTGTCTTAGGGATGAGGGGATGTTTATGTAATGAAGACACTAAAATCTAGATAGCCAGAGCTTCAGAACCAGAAGATCTATAAATAAAAGTGCTTGTTAAAATAAACATTCTTAAAACTGTAGGTTAAGTTACCAGCAGAGAAGAAAACCTTGGACCCCAAAAAACCCAACCCCACACCCTGAAAACTCCTGCGTGTGCTGATAAGGAAAAGTTTGTTTGGGGTTGTTTTTTTTGGTTGGTGGTGTGTCTGTTCCCCTTCCCTCCGCCCCCAGTTTCAGATTATAGCAGAGCCTTTTCCAGAAAATCTATACATAGTTGTACCTTCTAACTTACTTCCCCCCTTTCTCCCTGCCCCCCCCCCCCCCCCCCCCAATAGTGCATTATGCAAGAACTTGTTTGGCTTATGAAACTGATTACTTAGACTATAACAAGACCTTCACCTGAAATCTGTGCTATTATCGACATGTGTTGTCAGTGTTTGTCACACAAGAGGAGAATAAACCTCTGATCCTTGGACTGTTTACTTGTGTTTGCCCAGGCCAGGATGTTGCTCCCTTTGGCCTGACCTGTTTCCACAAGCCTGCATCTCTCTCACCTGGCTCCTGGGTAGTTAGTTACCTTTGGCATGCTTTGCCAGTGTAAAGTAGCACTGTTGATGGCCTCCTGCCCTGCCAGTATTTTGCAAAATGGCTTTCTACAGCACCTCCTGGCAGTTACCCTGTTACACTGTAGCTGCCGACCACAGAGCCCAGGAAGGCTTCCCAGACTGGTTTTGGGGAGGTCGGCTGTTTTGCTGCCTTACAGAGATCTGATGGGCCTGTGTCTGCATTACTGGCCCAGCTACTGAGACTGGGCAGCGGCAGAGCTTCTTAGCTTGGGGTGGGAAACTACAAGTCAGAAGATGCATCCTCTCTTGTTTCCTGAAAGAAAAATACATTTATTGACAGTTTAAGGGGGTTCAAGGTTTTAGATGTATAGAATGGCTTCGGAAAGGGTTTGTTGTTTTCAGCCATTGTCCCTTCATGTAAGCACCAGCTGCCTGTCATTGCAGTCTGCTGTAGCATTGCATTCTGCAATGTTGGCAACAAAAAACTAGTGATCAAGAGAACTGTCTGCAAAGAAGCATTTACCAGTACTCAAATAGTTCATCAGAATTTCTTTTTAAACAACTAAGGATGCTGGACAAATTAGTCCATCCCATGATATTGTCCCACTTGAATTTGTAAGGTGTGTGAGAAAAGGAAGAAAATACCTTGTTTTTTTTCTAGTCTATGCCTTTAAAGTACTCGTGGCTGCAGTGCTGTAGATATGACTCTTCTGCATAGCAAACTGGTTACTCACAGCTGAAGTGTTGTAGATATGACGCTTCTGCTTAGCAAATGAGTTTTAAAAAGGCCTCATAAAGCAAAAGGCTGGTGAAATATATGGATCATCAGTAACAAACCTTCTCATTCTCCATGATAGGGTATTACCATAATGATTCCAATATAATAAAAAGAGCTGTGTATGGGCTGATTTCTTTTTAAACAGATCAATATTGTGAAGTCAGTATACTTAGCCAAGATGAATTCTAAATATAGATTGTAAGGGACAGTCTGTTTCATAGCTGCCTTCATGGGTCCTGCAGAAGCTGACGGGTTCCTGTGAGTCTAAAAGTAGAGAGAAGAGTTTTCTTCGGGTGATTTTCTCCAGCTGATTTCTTCCATCCATATTACCTGAATGTGGTAATATTGTAAGTATCATTTAATTCTGGTTTTTATTTCCTTTTAGACTTGATTGTTCTCCTTTTTTTCTGTGAAGAATTTTCAGTGTGTTCTCACACTAAGTTTGAATTTTACCACAACAACTAAAGGAGAAATTTAAAAGTCGAAAGGGGAGAAGTCTTTAAGCAAAGTTAAAGTACAGGACAGAGTGACTCCAAACCCCACAAAGTTTAGATTAGTTTGTTGGGAAAATAATCAATACTTCTAGTCAGTGACACCAATGTCTGTATCCTCTCTCCGTTGTTTGGCATGTCAATAGAAACAAACAAATAGACATAGTATAGACTTTGTTGAATTAATAATAATCATCATCTCTACTGTGGTTACATGCATAGTAAGGAAATCAGTTTTAAATAATTAATGATGAATGCAGAGACATATAATTCATAATATTAATGAATCAAAGTTACTCACATTTATTACAGCTCAAGTTATTAGGAAGAGTCTTCCCTGAAGTTGCAGGGAGGTACTAAGAGAAACAACTGCTCTCTGGAAGCTAAAAATAACCAAAAGCCTCTGTGCACGAGGTGGTAACTTCTAGCACGTCGTGGTTGAAACGCAGGGCTCTGTAACTCTTGCAGTTGACCATGAATGTGCTTGTGGGGAGATAGCAGACCCAGCACTGTTGGGGATGTGGCAGATCGTGCTGGCCTGGTACCACGCAGTGTTCTAGGGGAAGGACAGTGGACACAGCCATCTGTCCTGAAATTACTGCTACACCTCTGAAAATCATACAATAAGTAAGGGTAACACTACTATGCCAGCTTTTCTACCTTATTTTTGTATTTTGCAGCAACAATTCTGAACAGAGGGAAAAAAAAAAAAAAAAAGCTGTAATCTTCTCTCACACTCTATTAAATAAAATAGAAATGTAAAAGTACAGATGTATTCCTGTCAATCCCCACTATTAGGAGAATGAGCCCCATTGTCAGGAGTGATCGAAGCACTTAAGTCTTCCGCTTACTAAGGCTGAGTTTCTTGGCTGTGTGCTCAAATTTGGGGGAATTGTGACAATCATCTTTGCATTTAGTTTGAAGAGGGAAAGAATGGATCTTTTCTGTAAACACTCAGAGCTATATTCCTCAGACTTTAGATTTTTAATATAAGTGCTAGGTTAAGAATCCGGTCACAGTGTTCTCTCTTGCTTGGAGAGGGAGAGAGGGCTCAGATGCATGCCAAGAGGGCCGTTCATCCCATTTAGGATTCAGAAATCACCCTTAGTGCTTAACACTCTCCATCAATAGGAGGTTTGCATCCTGTGAAGTCCTGAGTTATGTTTGGCAGGTAAAACTGAACTTGAGGACTTTGAAATAATACTAAATGGGATTATTTTCCCAAAATACTATTGATTATTTTCCCAACAAACTAAGATATATTCAACTCCAAGTCTGAACTAATCTCTGTGAGTTCCCCCCTTATATTCACTGGCAACGGAATGGTACCTTTAGGCTGTAAGGTCAAAAAGACATTTCTTAGAATAAGAGGAAAGTTACCTCGAGGTACATATTTTTCTTCAATAATTACAGAGGGAGTTTTCAGTGACCAGTGTAGTCTAAGATGCCTAGTTAGAACATCTGTACCTCCTTATGGCTGGAACTGTAGTTTGTTTTTAGAAGACATTTTTGGAGTCAGGGTAACACAGGGAAAACCAAAAGACTTAAAAGAATAACGTGCAATTCATAGAGGAGCCTGCTTAGGTATTGCTTCTTTTTTATATGTAATCTTCCTTCATAACTGTATTTATATAAACAATCATTCAATGAGCTCATGCACCCAGACTCTGCAGAGAAGCTGTTTGCTGATTGGGCCTCATCCAGTGCTTTTTTTAAAGCAAGGAGTATTAATATGAAGAAAAGGCTTTGCCATCAAGTCTTTATTTGTCCAAAATTAAATCCATCTATGTGGAGTAGAACTACATTGGAAGTCTATTCTTTGCTCCATTTTCCACAAATACTAACTTCACAGTGATATTCTAGGGTGTATAGGAAGGCCCATATTCTTGCTGCTTATCTCCTACATCTGAGCCTGCTTTCTCTGTCTTATCTCTGAATTACTTGATACTGAAAACAGAGGATCTGAGTGACATCCTGCCTGGCAGTGATAGTGAAGGTTTGGCTTTCACTGTGGTCAGAATATCACCCTACATCTTACCAAGTACCCACCAAACCAAAAGGGTTATACAACTAAATAACTAACATTCTAATCAATGCTGGAGCCAGTCAAATAGATTTTTAATTTTCTATCTTTCTCCACACACACACATGTGTCTATGTATGTATAAAT
Source organism: Antrostomus carolinensis (assembly GCF_000700745.2). Classification (NCBI taxonomy): domain Eukaryota; kingdom Metazoa; phylum Chordata; class Aves; order Caprimulgiformes; family Caprimulgidae; genus Antrostomus; species Antrostomus carolinensis. Next base: position 11,928 of record NW_010314508.1, on the reverse strand, counting down.
ATACACATGTGCACAAACATAATGTAGAAATGAAATCTTATACTCATCAAAGATCTCCAAGAGTAAGTAAGTGCTATGTACAGAGTTACCCTTGCCTTCAAGATCCTAGTAAGTGTGCTGGTCTTTCAAATCCCTTTATTTTAAGGATTGTTAAGGCTGCTCAGCATTTTCTTAGAACAGGACACCAACTGTTACCAGTTATTTCCCATGTCCATGTTTTAATTTAATTATTATTTCTTTCAGATGCCATGGAGAGGCCTTCCTTGGAAATTAACCTGCCTGATACACATGAAGAAGGAAAACTTTATGTAGTGGATTCCTTAAACAACCTAAACAAACTAAATGTTTGTCCAGATGGATCCCAACATGCACTAGGTTTGTATGATAGATTATGCTTTGTGGTTTTTTTATACATATAATAGGCCATCAAAAAAGGATTATGTATGACATTTTAAAAGACTGACCACGTTACGTTGCACTGATGTCAACAGCCCAATAGGCCATTATGTGTATGTCAAGCTCTATACTGAAAAATACAAGAAACAGAAAACAGCATAATTTAGGCAGATCAGATTATGGTTTAGCTGTTCCTGATGAATATTTCAGTTATTAGGTTCCTGAAAATCCTTGCATTCAGCTTGACAGGGATTTACTGTCAAGCCTGAATTTATCTTCCATTTCCATTTCTATGGGGATCCATGAGGTGATCTCTTGCAGGATAGTGTCTCTAGTAATGCTTGATATACACCTGCTACATAAATAGCATCGTAACTCTTCACAAGTGTTAAAATCTACATGTGGGAATAGAAACATCAGAGAAGTACTGCTCATTCTTTTAAGACACATTTCCTAAGCACTCAAACCAGATATCTGAAATATCCCATGAGACTTTTAAGCATTTTAATTTGCAGACTCTCTTTACTTACACTTTCAGACATGGGCTCTCACACTTGTACTGGTTTTATATGGCTTTTATCTTGGATTTGCTCATGGCAACAAGAATATTTTCACTCAGTGATAGCTACAATATACATGAGTTCTTTGTGACCTGAAAACATTTTAAAAACTAGAGTTCTCCAGCAGCACTACACAAAACAGTATTTGAGTCTGCTTTTATTTCCCTTAGTATAATGGCAAATTTGACTAAAGAAAAGCTATAGAATAACAGCTATGTTTAAATGAGTTTCAAATGCCTGTAATTTAATCATTCTTCTAGTTACAGGACTTAAATACCTTTCCATTACTTCTGTTTCTGAATTCTCTAATTTTTCCTAATGCAACTAACTAGAGTGGTACTGGTTTCTACATTTAACACAAAGATGCTAGACATAAACTACTTAATTTTAATATGTAGATTATCTTCATATTGTCACTTCTACAAGTACAAAATGAGACAATGGGATAAATCAGTTTTAATGTCAAAGAAACTCTTAGCAGCATGACTGTCTTGCTTTCTTTTGTGATTTTTATTGGACAATATTGTTTCCTTCCCAGGTAAATATTCAGGGTTCTGTGGAATAATCGCATGCATGCTCCTCCCTAAATTTCAGCAGTAAATAAAGATAACCTAACATGTATTTTATGCATCAATTTGTAAAGTGCTTTGGCTCCTTCCAGGATTATTGTTTTTAACATACTTTTTTTTTAAACTTGGAGATTCTGTACATATCTTATCCCATCATTTAAATACATAAAATGAATATTTCACCGTCCTTAGCTGCCTTATTCAGCAGTATAAAATTCTGGTTCTCTTGCCAGAAAACATTGAGATCTGTGGAGTATTTTTCAGTTTCTGATAAATACTAAAATCTTGCGAATGGTCTATAGCAGATGCCAAATTTGGTTTAAAAATTATGTTTCAAGAGTGTTGCAATACGCAGCAATCTTTTTTTTTTTTCAATAGCTTAATATGACCTGGCATAATGAAACATACTAGCAACCATATGAAAAGCTATTGAATATGTTTAAAACATTTGGATTGCTTTGGTAGCAGCCATGCAGCAATTTCTTTATGTTTTAGATGACAAAATGGTCCCACTGTTTGCAGCTTGGCAAGAATGTGTGTTCACTGGTTCCTCAGAACACTGCAGTCTGGCATGTTCAGCCAGCTGAAATAGTAAAAAGCATTCATTAGGCAGAGCAAGCACAGACCACTTCTGAGACTTCTGGTGATAGCTTAGTATGCTTGACAGACAGCAGTGGCAGGCCCTCCCCATCCTTATTGTTCTGACTAGAAAACAATATTGGTGCAGGCACTTAGTATATGATGCATTCGTTATGAAAGTTAAAGGAATAAAAATAAAACCCCAAAACGCAAATATTAAAAGTTTTCAGCTCACCTGAAGGCAGGAGCATGTTAAATGCAATAAAGAAAAGCAGAGATATTCCCAGAGATCTCTTAGTAGCTCAGCAAATTGCTCAGCCCCAGGTTGGTTCATTATTAAAGTGCTGTAATAGCATATGCAGCCTTCCCTCAGCTTTATCACTATGGGCTCAGTGGCAAAGACCTCAAGGATTTCTACCAGCTAAAATGAGACCACGATCTAGAAATATATTTTTCACAGATGCATATACTAGAGTCCCTTTCAGAATAGCAAGACAGCAATTACAGGAGGAGAAATTACAGTAATTTGCATGTAATTTTAGTATGTTTGAGACTGACATCAAAATGAAACCACATTAGCTCCCTGCTCCCCCTAAAATAGAGAATAAAACCAAATCTTAGTAAATAGTTAAAGTGGTAAGCAAATTTGGGATTAAACAGATCTGGCTCAAGCATGATTTTTTTTATATTCACATGAATTTCCTCATGGTGATCACTTGATTTACCTGTTGTCTTTATGGCTTATTGCCACCCCTCATTTGATCGCAACTGTTTCTATGAGACAAACCGTTGACTTTCCCTATATGCAACACTCTTTAAAAGCAATAAACTGCCTGGCTGAGCAGCAAGAGCAACTACTTGTCATTTTTCCCCGTTATTCTCCATGTGCTTGAAGGACAACATATGAAGTCCATGTAAGAGACCATTTTTGACAATTTGGGAAGATATGTAGCTCAATTTTTATTGGAATGAAACCAACAAAACCTAAAGAAGAAAAATAATATTGGAAACATTTGTTTTAAGATAAAAACTCAAGACCTACAGTCATTCTATCCAACATCAGGAGCTTAGCTGAGGTGCTTAATTTGTGAAATTAATTCCAAGGATACTTCTATTGTCAAAAAAAAAACAACCCAAAAAACCCAGCGGGAAATCTAAAGGATGAATGTGTAGGATGAACCTGTACCTAGCTTTTCAGGATGAATTTTTCTCCTCTTTTAAAGAGCTTGAGTCCATTCAGACCCTGAAAAAGCCTTCTGATGAAAGCTTCATTGCAACCTTTGTACATGTAAAACTGAGCTCTAAAACTCTGAACTGTAAAACAGGTCCACTTCAACAAAACAGCATATTTCAACAACAGAAACATTTTTGTTGAATATATTTCAACAGCTATAACAGATGTATTCGTTTTTATACTTCCAAATTCACGGTGAGCCCCTAAAGTTGTCTTCTTCCATTCTTATGAAGTATCAGAGGAAACAAAATTGGGCAAAACTGGACAAAACTGTTGGACAAAATTCTGACGTATTCTGCAGCATTTCATGAATCCAGAAGCATCATGTTTATCCTAACCAGTCTTAACAACCTTTATCACTAAATGATTTGTCATCTCATAACAGATGAGGAAGAGAACACTGGTGGTACTGGAGAAAACACGGCAGGAAGCAACATAAGAGACCAGTGTTTGTTCTTCGTCACCTTTATTCTTACTTTGATCGTCAGTTTGGCACTTGTTTCATTCGTAATATTCTTAATAAGTAAGTAAACCAAACAGTGGCTCTTAAAAATGTAGGGCAAATTGGAAGAAGAAATTTGCTGAAATGTGAATTGCTACCTTATAACATGCTACTGCTGTATTTGCATGATGGAAGTCTTTGGCTGGCTATGGGCAGTGGGTCTTGGTCCTGGGTGCAAAAGCACAGGCCCCCAGTCTCTGAGCTAAAAGACACAACTTTGGTTTTAATGCAAAGGTTTTGTGAGTTTCAACAGCTGTGAAGGGTTTCACTCAGCAGGGTTAAAAATGCTGTGTTGCTAAAAATGCTGACTGGAAATGAAATTAATTTTTAAAAATGAGTGCATGGCAGTGAAATGCTTCGACAACATGCCTTCCAGTCCTTTCCAGGTAATACTCGGTACTGGTGTCATTCCACTGACACTGGAATTACACCCAGGCTAACACTTAAATCAGGCTACCTAATGAAAGACCTGAAGGTTGCCAGCTACGTACTGACTGGAAATTGGTTTGGAACAAAGAAAATCTCGAATATAAGAAACAAAAAATTTGATAAGATGTATCAAAATTGCCACGTAGCATTGAGTCTGTAGATGTAATTACTGTTCTGCTTCAGCTGTACTGGTAGGGCTGGTTTAGCTAAACACAAGGCTACAGGTGACCTTGGTTTATGGAGCCCTTGCCATTCTGGAGTTTTGTGGGCTAATGGTATTGAACAGAGTACGAGGTGCTTTATTTTAACTTACAAATCCATTTTTAATGAATTGAAATACATGTGAAATCAAGATTTCTTTTATCCTATAGGAGGGAATTCACTGGATTATAGCAAAAATCATAATTTTCCTTTTTGAACAGGAAATCCCAGCCCTTGATCAAAGCACTCAAAGAATAGAATATCAGAGAAGTAAAGAGCACAAAGGAAATTTTAAGTGGCATGATTGTAAAACCCTATTTAAAATATCTCATACTTGAATTCCAGATTAATTTAATGAGGAGCTGCTAAAAGTAGAGCCTGGTACAGAAAAATGAGTAATGTGCCCTTCTAGTGGAAAAAATGGTAAAGTAATAGTGAAAAGGTTACTCACAGGGATTAATGTAGTTTGCTTGGGCTCACGTTGGTGGAGGCTTGTGGTTTTTGAAACTGACTTCCAGCAGTGTTCCAGATGACGTTACACACATAATCTCAGGTTATGTTTGCAATCCATAGACATGGATTCCTTTAGCTTCCGCACTATTAGATTTAAGCTTCAAAACTCATGGGTAAATTTTGTTAACTTCAGAATACCAAAATAAAACTAGCTCCAGAAGTGTACATGACAGATACTGCATATTGATGTTCCAGAGGAAACCAGCCTCCAAATGCCAGTATTTGCAATATGAGATGGCAGTGATGCTCTTAATTTAAATGTTGCCAATTTAATCTGGTACATTTTCCTTTTCAAGTTCAAACTAGAAACAAGATGGACCAAATATCAAGCAGACTAATATCTCAAAAGAAGACCATAGAAGAGCTTAAGAAAATGAACAATATGATATTAAAGCATCTAAATCAATCAGGAATTAAGGAAAAGGGGAGATACCTCTTCACACAGTCTCCTGATCTTCATGATTACCTCTTTACCCATGCTGAGCTGAAAGCCCCTGAAGAATAGATCTTCTTTGGAATAAAATTCAGCATTTTCATGTACTCAGATATTTTCACATATGGCACACAGATTACTGAATCATTCTGATATGGTCACAGGAGCACTGGAAAAGCTATCTGAATTAAAAAGACTATAAAATAATACTTTATCCTGGTTTTTGTAAATACAGATTTTGAAAACTAAGCCCATGAGATTTACAATAAACAATGGATTGTCAACAATTTTGGGCAAGAGTTCCAGATTCTCTGTGCATTGTAAATTGCAAGGGTAAGGGCTTAGTTTTACTTTAAATATAAGTGAATGATCACAGAAACTAGTGATTTCCATTCACATGATTCCAGTGTGACTTTGTTCACTTAGTAATTCTCCTGTTGCTTTGGAACAAATTTTGTGTTTGCTTCTATATTATTTGTATTTAAGGATAACTTCATATTCCATAACTTAAAAGTAAATCAAATTCTACCACAGACTCTGGTGATTCACTTACTGCTCCTTTTGTGAAAAAACAAACCCTTTCATAACATGCCACATTCAGCAAAAAATTGTATTGACTGAAAGTGGGTGTCATATTGTCTTGTATGGGAAATGGGTTTAGAGGACTCAGTCTGGTAGTACCCATCTCATAGCAATGCTAGTACCCTGTACTCAGTATTTGCTGGCAGTTTTGGGGAGCAGAACCAGGTCAAATCTGGTCTGAACCTTCATGTTTTTAAAATGGAGCAGAACCTCAGAGGGTGAGGCTTCTCATGATGCTTTCTCACTCTGTACTCAGTATTTGCTGGTAGTTTTGGGGAGAAGAACCAGGTGAAATCTGGTCTGAACTTTAATGTTTTTAAAATGGAGCAGAACCTCACTCTGACTCTACACAGTTGTGGAGACTGACATCCAAAAGTGTGATTACATAAAGGACTGGTGAGTAGCTTTGTAATTTTAGTATTTAAAACCTTTTACTGGTACACACATTAAGAAGCCGCCTCCATTACTAATAAATAAATTGGTTACTCCCATCACAGCAGTGCAATGACAGCTGATACTATGGAGTATGTCCAACATCTTCTCTTTTACTTCAAGTTCTCTTTCTCATCCAATGCTTTCTTATATCTTCTGGAAGATTTTTCAAAAAAGTCACCAAAGTCAACAACTTGCATTGCAGTCTCCTTTTCCAGAATGAATGATAGGCCTTTCTGTGACAGCTACTCATTGTCTACAACAGAGTGAAGAACTAGGTCCAGGAATCTTTCCTGGTATCGCTCTACTTGGATTTGTCCACCAATTCAGTTCCTGCTATTAGGAGTGCTTTGCTTTACCCCTACGTTTTACATCACCTTCTTTCTAACATGTCTTTTCCTGACATATTACTCTCAAGTCATTCACATGAAAACTGTGAGGTTTGGTCTTAAGAGTTTATTACTCCTGCTGTTAATTCCCAGCAGCAGTTGTAATTATCTCCTCTGGACATCACAAGTAGTTGTTACAAAGACAGTTTTAATATAGCTAACAGAGAATGATAAAAGTAAGTGTAGAATATGATGTCACAAAAGAAACCCTAAAATCCCAACCCAAATATCTTTCTGTAACTGCTGTTAAATGATGAAAGAAAAAGCATCGTAAGACTAAAAACATGACACTGCAGTGTTGTTTCTCTATTCTTCTCCGAGCTGTTAGCTGCTTTGTAATGACAGTATTAAGTTCTCATCTCTCCCACTCATCTTGTAGCTACTGTAACTGCTTTCAAGCACCTGTCTTGCACTGGCCCACATCTGTACTTGTTAGCAAGGGAGAAACAACACTAGTATTTGGCACTTGGTGCTTCTGAAACACATGGATTTGTCACATCCTTTGTTGTAATTGCAGCTATCGGAGCAGTCTGTGGTCCACTAGAAACTGACACCAATAGTCTTTTTTTTTTCTGGCAGGAGACTGTAAATAAAATCTGTGCTACAGCAACAGAAATTAAATCTTCCTCATCTCTCTGATCTTGTCCTCAATTACTCTTAATCTAGTTATTCAATCAGAACTCATAATAAATCCACTTTATCTGTCTCTATTATTTATTAGAAGTGATGGGGGTTTTTTTCACTCCATGGTTTGAGCCTGCATGGTGCTGAGTGCCCTCAACTGCCACAGACTTAGGACCAGCTGGGGCATAACAATGTGTGGGCGTGCTCTGTATCGCACAGGATTGAGGCCCCAAATCATCATATTTAATTGCTTCTTCACTTGCAGTGACCAGCAATTAAGATCAGTGACTGAAAAAGTGCAAAGGTCCTAGGAACTCTTAGGCCCATCCTGTTGGCCCTGCTGAAACACGTGTTGTTGGAGCCACTTGTGTGGGAGACATGGGCCAGCACTGCATACGGCTGCTTATGGCTTCTCAGCTCAAGTTACCAATATCCATTGACAGTGAGAGCAGCTTCCTCATAAGACCAGAGCAAGGGTTGACACCACTCCACCAACTTTTTCTGGAGTACCCCCCTAAAGAAAAGCACCAGCTCCTTCAGGGGAACATGTCTGTCTAATCTACTGACAGCAAAGTAGTCCCAAACAAACCAATACTTGACTCTTTAAATCTTCTACAAACTTGACCTTGAAGTGAATTTCAGTTAATTCCGGAGCTCCATAATCCTCATCTTGAATAAACAGCTAAATGACTAGTAAACTCCAAGCTCTAACTGCATGTGGCATAACCACTGTGCTGTATATGGATGTTACAATGTCTCCTGTAGACATAAGATCTGTGTTCTTGTACAGCTGCACATCTCAGGAGCCTTTGCAATGTCTGATATTACAACAAAGAATAGGAGGCAGGTGATCTCATAGAATTATAGAATGGTTTGGGTTGGAAGGGACCTTAAAGATCATCTAGTTCCAACCCCCCTGCCATGGCAGGATCTGACAGTAATAGTTTCATTTTACAGTAGCCACAGCTGTTCTGCTCAGTAGTACTTCTTTACTTTTTCTCTTATTTGCAGGCTATAGAGCAAATCTACCCAAAGTAATTTGCTTTTCAGTATTTCTTTGAGTCCACTGTAAATAAAAATGATGCACAAAGGGTTCAGATATATTTAACAACATGCCACTGACACTCATTTCTCTCAAAAGCTGCAACTACTATCATTACTGAAATGACAAATTGGCTTCAGGAAATTTTCAGCTGAATAAATCTGGACAATATTAGAAAGATGCTGGTAAGCAAGGAGAAACACTTGGAAGATCTAACCAAGAAATTATCTTCAGCTTCCATCAAAAGCATCATAATGCCTGTCCCTGAAGTGTTGGCTGAATCTTTAGGTTGTTAGGTAATATCAGTAGACAAAATATTTTCTTCCCCTAGTTAGCTTGCTGAGAAATTCACTCATTTGTTCTAGATATTCTCAACAGTCCATGTTCTTGTTAATCCAAAACCATCAGACTGTATCTAACTATGTGAAACTACATGTGGAGAGACTATACAGTAATAAATACTAGAGGATCACCAAGTGCAGGCATTTGCTTGCCTTCCCTGGGTCATGTTACCATGGTGAAATCAGCTTGTTCTCCTTGTCTTGTGCTCCTCTAGGAGGGAACAGAGCTCAGTATCTACAAGCAGCATGTAAGAACTGAGGACAAAACATTCTTCATAGACACCTGTCTAAGAACCAGTCAGAGGTTAGGAAAACTCAGACAGTGGGTATCTTCAGTGGAAAATGATGCTCAGACAGTAAAGGGGGACTCTGACAGGCAAGCAAACCCATCCCTTTGCCTGACAACAAATACTTAATTACTTAAAGAATTCCCGATAGATGCTTGTCCATTCACATTGTAAAATATTTGTTTAAATGATGGAGCTTCCACGAGTCTCCTCTTCCAGTGTTTAAGTAACCACGTTTGTTTGTTTTTTTCCCCCAAAGTCTAACTAAAATTTTCTCTGCTGAAATTCAAGTCCATTTTTAGCTGACCTATTGCTTGTGAATATGAAAAGTAGTTTGTTACTTTCCAATTTTTCAGTAATTTTATATTGCACCAACTTTTCAAGGCAATTTTACTCTTAAAATTTTTTTTACCTCTGAGATACATGCAATTTTAATACAACATTTATTCTTAAACTCTAGTATGAGTTCAGTTGATGTGCTTTGTTCACTGTAACAATACAAAGCTGAACACGGGTAAAAAACAATAATGATATGCGTACCCTGAATCTAGAAAAAGAGAAGAGAAAATTCCAGGAGTGACAAAAGGATTGTCAAAAGTTTTGTTAGACCACATGATCTCAAAGGTGATGTGCTGGGAGTTGCACACAATCCAAACTGTTCAGGAACACTAAATGTGTTGTCAAGATATTTGCAAAATGAGCAGAGTGGAACAACGATGTTGAACATAGTAGAAGGAGTATTGTCAGAACTAGAATTATCTGAAGAACAAAATCCCATTTCATGGAGTTCTGAAGTCTTTTCAGATTAAATATTTATTTTCATTGTGCTAAAACATAATCTTTTAAAAATTACACATGAAATTGCCTGCAAATATGCATTTTCAGATCCCAAATTTCAAGTTCTCTTACTCATTTCACCCTGTCTGACTGGAGTTTCTGGTCTGAGATTCCGAACCTACCTCACTGGAAATGCCAGCAAAGCAATGTGCTCCACAAAAGCTTTAGTGTTTCGAAAATGTTTATTTTAACAAAGAAAATTGCAACCAGTTCTAAATAGAACTCTGATTAAGCAACACCTAGATAAAACAAATGCCAAATAGCAACTAAAAATTTTATTTATGTTTTGACTAGTAATTGAAAATAATCTGTCCGGGAAGATGCTTAACTTGATCTTCTTATAGGTTGCTAGTGTAATTTATCTTGGAAGATGTTGATAAATAATGAAATTTGGATCAAAACCTTAGATTGCAGCCCAGTGCTACTGGGATTAAAGGAATTGTTCTCTTCAATTAAGAAAAAAAGCACATTTAGTCCATCACATGTTACTGTTCTTATTTTCCTGACAGGTTAACAAGAATACTGAGATTTAAAGAGGACAGAGGGGATGAATGTCCTGTCACTTCCTCTGGGATACTTAAGAAATAGTAACACTATGGCCAAAGAGGTTAGTCTTACTCAAGAACCCAATCAATCTTAGAATTCAATAGAAGGTTTTTATAGACTCTGTGTCCTATCCTTTCTCTGGTTTCTGGGCCACACTTCAGCAATGCTGTCCACGATTCACTGATGAGTCAGCAAAACCCCTGAATGGTAATGAGAACCTTCCAGTAGAAACAGTCACAGCACAGTGCTGCTGCTAATTTATCATTGTGAGGCAAACCACATTACACACAAGGGTGAAAGGACAACTTAAAAATCGATTGCCTGCCAATTTAAAAATCTATTAATAATTATGGGCTTGCTTCTCAAGTTCTGCACTGCTCATTTAATCTTAATGTCTTCTTTGCCACATAACTGACTTTGGAAAATAGTGCTGGTCTACAAGGTGACACGAAATTTTGAAACTCACAGACACCTTTTGCTCCTCAGCAAAAGCTCACGGCTAATTTATTAACTTTCAATAATGCTTTTATTTTTTTGTTTTGCTTTTTTTTCCCCTGAAAGGATCACTGAAGGAAATGTTTCTGAAGGAATATTTTCTTCAGAATACCTCTCCCTGAGTACTCAAAATCATATTGGTAGATATATAGGTGATAATATTTTTTATTGATTTTTCAACAAAAGGCGTGACATGGATTCTAGTTCTTTCTGTGCATCATCAGTGACCAACTGACCTGGCATCCTGAAGCAAGCTTAAATAACTACATAATGGCGGAAAAGTTTGCTACCTGTAAACCAACTATAACAAACACAGATTTTAATGATATTATTTTTAATAGATTTTTAGGTGTAGGGGTTGTTTAATTATTTAAAACAAAAGCAAAGACCCAATGTCAACTAACCTATCGTGGAGTGGAAGGCAAGTTTTCTTAGAAGTGCTTCTCACAGATGCTCACCTGTCGGATTTTGTTCAGATTGGTGTGCCTCAGCTGCTGCTTTGATCCGAAGCAGCTCTTGGGTGGCACTCCTTGTTTGACACGGATAAGTGAATGACTTTAAAATCAGAGAGCTCCCTGGGGTCCTGGCGCTTTGGGGCTGCTCCGAAGCGCGCTCAGCTTCAGACAGAAACCG
>NW_010314508.1:0-272 GCF_000700745.2 Antrostomus carolinensis | reverse complement strand
CAGGTGGGTCCGCCCGCTGAGGCTCCCCGGGAGGGAAGCCACGGAGCGAACTGATGCGGCGCCTATAAATAAACACTGGCTGACTCACCGAGGCCTCCTCCGCGGGGAACGCTGCTCATGGCTTGACATGAGCTGATAAAAGAGGAAACAGCCCCCTGCGCTTGAAAGCGCTTCCTCGATGCTCTTCACGTGTTCGTGTCGTCCCCGAGAGGTTCTTCTCCCTCCCTCCCTCCCTCCGTCTCCCTCCAGCCAGGGCAGCTGCTTCCAGGTCT
>NW_010314507.1:85805-106641 GCF_000700745.2 Antrostomus carolinensis | reverse complement strand
GGGGGTGAGGGTGGGGGGAGGTACAAGTGAGAGTGGTTTTCTCAAGTGCTTTTTTACTGCTTAAGAAAGAGAAATAAAACTGAAAACCAGTGAAATGAAAATGATAATACCACAAATTATTAACTTGAAAAGCACACTTCTAAATGGATTGCAACAGATTTCACCTGTATCTAATTTTATCTCCATGGGCAGTTCACTATAAGTCTGGATCTTGTGGTCTACACTATAAATTTTATATATATTTCTTACTATGGATGCTACTATGAATTCAGACTTGATAATTTTTCAAAGATTTGGTCTGAAAGGAATGTACATGATAAGAAATATTTTAATTAGATCAAATTTCTACAGAAAACCATTCTCTACTCTATCAGCTTCTCATAATTTTCCCTCACATATAAAAACATGAAAAAGTGTACGTTTCTTACAGTTCTTTCCTTCCCACTTATGCTACACAGAGGTCATACTGTGTATCCCTGAAATATTTTTGGCACTAAACTGACAAATAGCACATTACAAAATCGATCAAGATGCAGGGAACTGAGGAGCTGAATCTCAGAGAAAAAACTCCAGCTGGAGGCAAGTAGCAAAAGAAATGCAAAACCTGAGAGGGAAAACACATGTCATAAAGATCTGGACAAGTCAAATCAGAGTGTTAATCTGTCTAAAATGGAGTCCTTCCCTGATAAAACAGTCAAACTAGATAAAGTCAAACAGATAAACTCAGTCTACCGAGCCAGGGCAGTGCAGGACTATCACAGAGCTGTTGCTCCCATCGCAAGATGCTATTTCACAAGTTTCCTAAATGGTTTTGCTTCTCCTGCACCAAGAGCTAAGTTCAATGACTAAATTAGTTAATTTTAAACTGATTGTTGTCAGAAAATCAATGGCTGGAAAAGCAGATATTGGAAAACCTTATGAGAAAAATATGAACTGAAAATAAGTCATAAATTATTGTGAAGGGTAATTAATCATTTGAACATGTTATTAAGAGAAGTGATAATGTAGCTATGTTTGAAGTTCTAGAATGAGGATGAACATACAGTCAAAAGCCATTCTGTGGACTCAGAAGCATGGAAGAATATTTTCCTTCACTCTTGAGCAAAAAAGATTCAAATCTCAAATATAAGCTCTCACTATGTGGCTCTAAGCTTCCCTTAATTTGGGCCAGATATCAATGACATTTTTCTTGCTTAGGATGCAGGTGTAGCTCAATCAGCTTTAAAGGGGTATCTCTGAAGCAGGGAGGTCTTGACCAGTCTTTTAACTAGTCAGTAAAAACTTTACTATAAAGAGTTACACTAGCTATACTAAACCATTTCTCATTGATAGCCCTTACTCAGTTCCTGCACATCCTGGCTGTCATTACTTACACAGATTAACGATGTTCAGTCTGGTTTTGATCTGGCTACATATTTGTCTGAAGGACTGCATAAGGAAGAAATTGGCAGTGCCCAGATGGACAGAAAGGTAGCATTTCTTCAAATTTGTTCCATTTTCTTCTTATCTTTATTTATTTATTTATTTAAAGCATTTTTAAGAATTTTGTCTCTTTTCAAAATTCAGTCCATCAGAGGCAATTTGTGAGGAGGAAGCTGCTAATTCAAAGTTTCTAGACAGAGATCTCAGAGAACTTACCATCTCTTTCTTGTCTTCTTGAAAATGGGCACTCACAAACATCTTACCCACAACGTAAGGCAGTGCGTCTTCAACAAGGTCTACACATTTATCCCATTGAGGCAGCAAAGTTGTGGTCCCATGGATCACCTGTTGGCAGGTGCATGTAGTAGGTCATAACATCATACATTTTAAGAACAAGTCTGCATCCACATACAGTATAGTCTAAAGCATATTTGTCAAATAGCTAGCAAAAGGAAAAAATAATGATACTTTAGTTACTTGTATTTTCATCAAGTGTTATGACAAACCTTTTGAACTCCATAAAATAGCTATAAGAATTTTTTAGAAATAGTACAATGGTAATGACTTCGAAGGGTTAGACTCAGGGGGTTAATTTCAGAAAGGCATTCCCAAGTGGCCATTTTAGACCAATCTTGGTAGTTTTTCTACTTTATTCAGAGAGGCACTTTCCTCTAAAAAATCCCTGCTCTGAGATATCTCCCAAAAAAGTTTCTCTCTCTCTACTGACTAGGTGAAAAGCCTAGGGAGATTATCTTCATGAAAATGAGGTCAGTCCTTCGGAGATAACCTCCTACAGGCCCTACACTGTCCTGAACTTATCTCTGCTAACTAATGATGGCTAACATTGCTAGGTATGCGTTCACACCCTTTTGCCATTTATCTGTCTGGTTACTCTTACCACAGCCTGTTGCTTTTATTCTTTTTCCCAAACAGAATATTTTCAAGAGAAAACAGGTTTGAATTATCAAGAACACTGTACACTGAATGAGTGTTTGTCCCCCAAAAATCTCACTCTATATTATGGTAGAAAAATGTTAGTAGAACAGCTTGCATAGTTTACTAAAGGAACGGTAGTTAAATAGACACTTCCATGCTCTGATTATGTCCCTGCACCATTATACGTGAGCTTCAAAAGAGAAATAATCAAGACGTATCCTGGGCTGCACCAAGAGAAGCGTGTCCAGCAGGTCGAGGGAGGTGATTCTCCCCCTCTACTCCGCTCTCGTAAGGCCCCACCTGGAGTGCTGTGTCCAGTTCTGGAGCCCCCAGCACAAGAGAGACATGGACCTACTGGAGCGAGTCCAGAGGAGGCCACGAGGATGATCTGAGGGCTGGAGCACCTCTCCTATGAGGACAGGCTGAGAGAGTTGGGGCTGTTCAGCCTGAAGAAAAGAAGGCTCCAGGGAGACCTTTCAGCAGCCTTCCAGTACCTGAAGGAGCCTGCAGGAAGGTTGAGGAGGGACTTTTTACAAAGGCAGGTAATGATAAAACAAGAGGTAATGGCTTTAAACTGGAAGAGGGGAGGTTTAGATTAGATATTAGGAAGAAATTCTTTCCTGTGATGGTAGTGAGACACTGGAACAGGTTGCCCAGAGAAGCTGTAGATGCCCCATCCCTGGAAGTGTTTAAGGCCAGGTTGGATGAGGCTTTGAGCAACCTGGGGTCTAGTGGAAGGTGTCCCTGCTTATGGCAGGGGGGTTGGAACTATATGATCTTTAAGGTCCCTTCCAACCCAAACCATTCTATGATTCTATGAATGGTCAATGAATAAGGCAAAATAGAGCTCATGCACATTGCTGCCTTGGTTTCTGTTTCTCATGGGAAGGATGTTGTTACTATGGACACTTACATAGTTTACATTTTCTCATTAAGGTAGAGGTTCATTTAAAAAAAAAAAAAAAAAAAAAAGGCACACACAAAAAACCTGAGATGAGTCCATGTAAGAAGCAATAGCAGTGCTGATTTAAGAAACTTCTGTTGTTTTCAAGGTTCAAAGAGCTCCCTTTCCACTTAAGGAACTTCTTAACCTTTTCAACAGAGAACAAGCAAAATCCCAGTCCAGTAGCTGACACTTGTCAGCTGTGTAAAAGCAGAGTATAGTTAACACCAGACCAGGCCAGGTGGGATAGGATTTTGGCCTCTCACAGATTATACAAGCCTCTTAAGCACTGATCTAGCAGTTTCTGTGCCTCCTTTTTTCCCCTGTCTTCTCCTCCTTTGAGCCCGAGATTAAATTTCTAGCAAAACTAAAGGGTTTGGATTTGTTGTTTTCTAATAGAAGATCTCTTTGGAAAATTCCAAAGTAGCTTAACCCTCAGCTATTGAAGATCACATATTTTGGTAGTTCAGAGATTGATTTTCTCCATCATATTGTCTGTAATTAAGCTTAATCAATGACTCATACTTAAATACATAAGTGAATTGCACTTTCAAATGCTTTTTATTAATACTGTGTGTGCACTAATAGATTTTCAATGACAGAGAGAACACTGCTGCTATAAGAAACCCACATTAGGCAAACCCATGCATAATAAGGTAATAGTTTCCTAAACAGAGCCAAATTTGAAAATAAACTCCTTTTCCAAATTCTTCAACCCTCATATATAACACAGCATTCAAAGAAAAAAAGAAAAAAAAAAGAAAAAGAAGAAAAAGATAAAAAATAGAGAGAGAAGAAAATTTCTCTCCAGGATCCAGGCAAAACCACAATGGAGCTTTTTCCTGATTCAGAGGAAGAAGGGGAGTCATGGCATTAGTCATCAGAGCTTGAAATTCCTTCTGAAATCTCTGACTACGCATCAGCTGCAGAAAGAGTCAGGAGGTAAAGCTGGCTTTTAGACTGTGACATATTATTACAACATAATAATTATCATTGTTTTGAGGGAGGCTTGACTGTAAGGAGCACAGAAAGGCAGCCCAGGCTATAAGACTAATAAAAATAGAGCTGAGAGGAATAGATTATATCTCACAGCTATTTTATTGATATTTATGTTACAACAGCCAACTAGAACTCCCTCAAAATGGTCCTCCTCATATTAATGTACCACCCTAAAACACAGTACGACAGGTAGTAACAGTGACTATAAATAGCAGGTTTCAAGCCCTCCCCGTCAATTCAGAGCTCCATAACATCATTATCTGATCTTTTCCCCAGGTGCCACTGCACATTTGCTAGGACTCAAAGCACCACTGCAGAGGAGCTGCTGAT
Organism: Antrostomus carolinensis; assembly: GCF_000700745.2. Lineage (NCBI taxonomy): Eukaryota > Metazoa > Chordata > Aves > Caprimulgiformes > Caprimulgidae > Antrostomus > Antrostomus carolinensis. Next base: position 102,011 of record NW_010314507.1, on the reverse strand, counting down.
AGTTGCTGATGTGGTAATCGAAGCACTTTCTCTACAGTCAGCAAGTTTGTCCTGTTTCACAACCTGAAGTTTTTTGAAGTTTCATAATGTCTTTTTCCCCTCTCTTTGCAAAGAGTTTAAGTGTCCTGATGCCAAGATTTCTACATGTAAGATGTAAAAGCCACCAACAGAAAATGAGTACCTGGTGACAAAAATACAGTGCTTAAGGTGGGTGAGGCTGATTGACTGAATAAAAGATAACCTTTGCTTTAAGTGTCACTGATCCATCTCATGGTCATGTCTTTTTAGTAGTCATTCAGTGTTTTCTTCACTTACATAGTAACAGTCTTGTGGTTCCTTTTAATGATCCCAAAGGACTTGTGTGCCTTTAGTCCTCCAGCTTCTGACTGGACAAATCTGTTCAACAAAGCCTTTGCCTTGGAATCCATTTCTCATGTCCTTTCTGCTGACCTGTGAGTTCTCTTCCCCCGAGTTATTTACTGCACTTAACTTTAGCTATTAACTATTAGCTATTGGTGTTTACTGCACTTAACTAATCTTCCATCTCCGGGTCCCAGGGGAAGATAATGAGAATGAGCTGCTGACTCACTGCCCTTAATGGGCTGTGTGTAAGTTTTCACAACCACTTACATGAAACCCTTGATGACATTGTTAATAAGCATTGAGTCAATTTGAATTAGATTTCTCCCTAAGCTTCCAGAAAGATTACCCAGAGAAGTGACAGCAACTAGTTACCATATCAAAACGCACAGTGTCCAAAGCTTAAAATTTCCTTCCAGGAAATTTTCTGGCCATAATATAACTCAATATAACTCAGTAGTATGCTGCAGACTGGCTGATGGCCAGCATCAATCTATTTTACCTGTCTAGCAAGGAATGTCCCAGGAGGGGAAAGACAAACTTGTCACTGTGGTTCTGACAGCCAGTTTCTCACATTTTTGCATGAAGAAAATGGCATTTTTAACAAGATTGATTGGAATATGATTTCAGAAATCTAAGAGACTGCGTTTCCTGTGCAGTTTCCATTAAGCTATTGGAGTTTATTTTTAGGTGTGTGATAAACTCAGAACTATTCCAGTACTGCTCAAGGCAAGACATTACAGATGCTTCAACTAGCCACCTGCATGCCTCACTGGGGAGGAGAGAACACCCACACCTCCTGTACCACACCACTGGCAGCATCATGCCAGCCTCCTGTTGTCATGTAGCCAAGCAGCTAATTTTCATAAGGACAAACAAAAAGTTCACATCTAAACTAAAGTGGCTTGGAAACAACAAGACAAAGCACTTTTGAGTTTTAGGTTTCATTCTTGGTTTGCTGAAAGAGACCTCTCACTGCCTACAGGATTATCAAGGTGGCTTTCTATTCAGGGTTCACTTAATGAAATACATGTATTTTACATAAATGCCTATACTACTTAACAGATAATTAGCTTTGCTCTCATAGCTTGGGGCAGTGAGGAACGTATTCTGGGGCTTCTGCCATCCCCAAGCTAGAAGGCACCTGATCGGCTTCTGTGTGGAAATGTCTGCTGTATGGATGTGCTAGACCTCATGTAAAGCTGACACTAGAGCATGAGAGAGGTTTGAGCAATCTTATAAAAGCTGAAATCTTGGACTTTTGTTTTACCAGAGCTATATTTATGCAGGTGTAATCAATAGGTTTTTTTCAAAAGCCTAGATTTTGGTCAAACAGGTCTGGCCTGCAGGAATAGCACAGGTCACAGCCCTGGCACTTTCCAGCTTTCAAGTTTCTGCATAAGAAGACTAAAGTTTTTAAAGGGGAGATCTCAAAAACTCCTTAACATAATCTAAAAGAGTTTTTTCCTTAGTGTCATATACAAGAATATGTATGTCTTAATTGTATGAGAGGGAGTCTTCAACAAAAAAAGTGAATTCAAGAAATTTATCCAGCATGGAAAACATTTCATGTTTTGCAAAGGTATAAAAAACCGTAAGAGAAACCAACAGGGTCAACACTAATACCACTGTAAATGCTATAAAAACTCTAACTTACCCGAGAAAATTCCAGCCACCGATATTGAAAACGTCTACTGAGGTTAAATAACCTTGCATAAACCATCCTCCACACCAGATAGTTGGCAAGAGTCCTGTTAAATCAGACATATTTTTATCAGACATCTAAATGCATATGATGTACCACAAAGGACTCACAGAAATATCTCTACAAACATTTTGATTGAACAGTGGAAATTTCATCTTGAAAATTAATGAGTGATGACTAAATTGGTAAATCCCTATTACACAGAAGAATCTGTATGATTGCAACCAGTTAATACGTAATTGCACCAGGATAACAGTCTTCTAGAGGATATTTATAATAAGTCCATCTCCTAATATGTCATTTTTAGGTAATGCTATTTTCAAAAGGCAGTTTTTATTTTTCCATAGAAGTGGCAAGAACTTTGCCATAACAACAGTTGCATAAAAGTTCTATCCAGAGATAAGAAAATAATGGATTTTTCTTTTTTAAATCAAAGTGAGTGTTATCTCTCCTCATTAATAGGGCACATAAATTGTAACTATGAAACAGAATAGATAAGTCCATCCCATATGTACTAGCATTATCTCATATTTGTATCTTTCATTAGAAGTTATCAATATGCTTTTAAAAGTTCTCACTACCCACAGAGTTATTAAAGTATTACCACTCTTATTTGGCAGATGGATAATTGAAATACCAAAAAAGATAAGTCTCAGTAACAAGAATCTCATAAGAACTGAGGCTGAGAGATCCAGGAAAAACTTGTTTAAAATCCCCAGGAGACCTGACATCCATGCCCCTTTTCTAAAACTTCAAGCACTTGATTTGAGGATTTATCTTATTTAGATTGAGCTCAAGTCTCCCATTGCCATAGGTGTGGAGCAGCATAGCTGTTGCTACAGTGTCACTCCATTAGCTTCAATCATGGACACATCCCATACTGCCCCCTTCTCCAAATTATAACAGGTTATAAACACACTTTATGGGCATGTTGCCTTCACAGCAGCATTCGCCTGAGCCATAACTCTGAGTCTTGCCTCTAACCAAGCTCCAACCTACCCACAAAAAGCCTCCAGCTAAAGTCACATTGTTACTGGAAGGTTACACTCTTGGCCACTCAATTGAAGAGACGATAAAGAGATGAAAATGGAGAGGTTTAAGGCAAGATATAGCTACAGCTACATATCGTCTATTAGTGACTGAGTACATGATAACCCAGTAACTCCAGTAGCATCCAAGTGGGACACCACCAAGAGCTGATGGGTGGCTGTGTACACTCTGTGGGATGGCACTCTCTGCTGAGATGTGCACTGGGGACCAGCCTGGTCAGGCCCAGGAGTCAGTGGCCAGGAAAGGCAGTTGCTCTGCAGTGCCATTGGATTTGGCTTCCCTGAAGGCTGCTCCAGTTGAACTGAAGATAGCACAAGTGTGCACACTCACATGAACCTGCACAGCAATTGCACATCCATGGCAGCCTGGGAAAACCCTGGTTTACTTATCATTTATTCTGCATATGCTTATGGGTGAGCAATATGGTCAACTCATTTCACACAGGAAAACCTGAGGGTGCAATCTCAAGCCAAGTATCACCTCGAAGGCCTGATACTCACTAGCCTTTCTGGCCAGTGGCAGCTCCTACATGGGAGTAGAGAACTGCTGTGATTTAGAAGTCCTGCCTTTTTTACTTCTCCTCATCTCTCACATTGGGCATATTCCCTCTTTTAGAATACAGATATATCATATAGTACACATAAATCCCCACAATTATCATAAAACGTACCTGAAAAAGCTTTTTGGCATGAATAATATACATTTATAACACAGTACATGTTAGAAAAGCCAAAACTGTTAGCTGTATTAGACGATCAAACCATTTTGAAATAATGCTAAGAGTCATTAAAAATTAATTCCAACCTATGAAATATGAGAAAGTATAGATTTTGCCCTTAACACATTTCTGATGGTGTGGAATTCCCTCACTCAATGGCAACCAAAGCACCCTAAAACTGCTCAGTTCTCATTAGTTTTGTAAATGACTTGAAATCCATGAACCTCACAACTATCTGCCTCAGGTATTTCAGCAGAGTTGAATAGCACCCGTGCTCCCTCAGTAACTACTCTGGATCTAAAACAGTATTTACGCGAGTCTTGCAGATTAAAAGGTTTAAAGATTCAATTTTCATCAAAAGTATTAGGTAAAAAAACCTCAGCTAAATAGACCACTATCATAAACCAATTATGTGTATTCATACTTAATTGCTAGAAAAAAAATCAATTCTTCCTTTTGTGTGCTTCTTGTTCTCATTCAGTGGTGTTTGTCCTTATGTTTGAGTTGGGGAACCTCTGTCAAACTGGTAGTGAATGAAAGACTGAAATTTGTAAAGGATGAGTCTCAAAAAGGTGACTTATTCAATGACACTAATATAAGCGGGAATTCAAGAACTGTTGTGTTGAGCATAAGTAATGAAGGCAGCTGTCAGTTTCAGGAAATATCCCACAATTATTTGAGATTTGTTTTAATTTGGGAAGGAAAAGAAGGCTGGAAGGCTGATACGTCCTAAAACCAAGCTGTCTGATGAGATTGTAATAATTCCTGATTGTAATCACACTAGAATCCACTGATGCATACGATGCATATAAAAACAGGAAGGTTTTGCTTCAAAGCCCAGTAGTGTGTTTATTTGCTGGGGCCAGGCAGACAGTGGGGAAACATTAAGGGGTTTTGTTGTTGCTTCTTTGAGGGCTGGTGTTCAATATTGCAAAATAAAATCATATTTTATCTTAATTTGTTTACCTGTTTTGGACATGATCATCTTACCTTTTTGGCTAACTATACAAACTTAAAATCAATTGGTCATCTTCATTCGATTTAAAAACTGATATTTTTTCACTATGAAATGCCTCCAGTGCGTATCTTGGGGTGATTTTTATCCCAATTTTACAAATAAGTTCACTGAGGCTCAGAGAAGTAAACCTCTTCACACGGAGAAAAATCCAACACACAAATAAAACATACAAATCATCTCTGCTGTTTTGATGAGACCAGAACATTTGTTGTTGTAACCTTTCAGAAAAGTACAGTGCATTGATCCCTATTTTAACTTCAAAATGACTGCAGAAAGAAGTGTAGGCTTGCTTTTAACCAACATAATCATCCTTGTTATACATACTCCCAAAGGAAATGGTAGGAGCTTGTTTGCTGGGACAGTTAAAATTATACCAGTGCTTATGAATATCTACTAACAAACTCACTACTCTGTCTGGGAATAAAGTAGGCTGCTCATGTGAAATTCTGTGAGTTTGTAATATTTTAATCAACAGATATGGTGGTAATTAAAGAGGATAGATTTAATATGAGATAGATGGACAAATTAATTGACATTTTAAGAAAAAGATCTCTTTCACAGATTTTCAGATCCATTTGAAAATTGTACTCAGAATTCAGTCACGAATCAAATTATAAGTACTGAAAAACTTCTGCCTCTATTGCTAGAGGCACTAGTTCAAGTCAAACGATTGGAACTTCTCTCTCTAATTGTTCAGAGGCAGGCTAAGACCAGAAAGGAGATCTAGTACCCCCATCCCTCTCTAAAGAAAATTCCTCTTATGCTGCAGGAATTACAGAGTACTTCTCTATTAATTGTTCCATATTGAAAAGATGGGGTAAGGCAAGGCAAAGGAAACCAGTTATTCATTCTGACGTCCATGAGAACGATAAAGCTGCTTCCTTCAACAGCTGCAAACATCTCCAAAAAGGACACAATTTACTGTATCCTATTTATGGCTCACACATAAAGCACTAGCACACAGGTAACAGGGAAGGGATATAAGGGGCTTCTAACTGGTGCTAGCACAGTTCCATTTCCCCCCTTAATTCAACTTTAAGATATCATATGGAGAATGACAAATTAGACTACCTAAAAGAAAATATCCTTGTTAAGCTTTTACAGTTCACCCTACAGGAAAATGTTAAGACCTCATTGTTAGAAGCTCACATTAAGATTATTTCCTAATTTTCTCAGGACAGATAACAAGGTTTTTCTGGAGCAAACTATGACATTTTAAGTAATGAACATTATCATCTAATAGATAAACATGATCTTTGTTATCACACAGTGACTGTTTGGATGGATTTTATGTATAAGAACTTGAAGTCTCCTTGGGTTGAGTTTAGCACTCTATTTGCCGTCTCTAACATTTATGATGCAAATTTCTTTGGGTAAGACTGAGCAGAAAATGCCTAAACCATTATCAGCCATAAGATATGCACCTTGAAAATACTGGAAAAACATTCTATATATGAAAGACACTGCTTTTGCCCACCCAACCTGTGGGGATCAGAAAGCTGCTCTCAAGCTTTGCTGAAGATGGCTATTGCCATTCTTTCTTCTCCAGCCTCCCTCTGCCATGACACACAGGCTGGCTTAATTTCTCTTGAACACTCAGAGCCAGATTTTCCCCGAGTAAGACCCTAATGGAAAAAGGCTCCAAGTATTTACTCTGTAGTTACAGAATATACTTGCATGTAAGTGTATTGGTATATGGGGAATAACTAATCTTCTGTTGTCTTGTTACATGTTCATCCTCTAAATCACTGCTTTATTCCCCACTGATATAACTAACTTTATGAGTTATAAAGCAGTCCAAACCATTTAGAAGGCTTTCTTCAGCAGAGTAAAATTCGTGGCACACTAATGCTATTTGTCTGCATTTTATAAAGTGAAGATGTTTGATGAGCTCTAGGCAGATCAATAATTTTTATTTTTGTTTGATCTATGTGTTATTGTTACAGGTACTATGAATTAATGCAAACATTCTGTTACTGGAGACATAGAGCAACAGTATAAGAATACTGCTTAAGAAATTTTTTTTTGTGAAATGTAAATTTAGTTGTGGTCATACTGTGCAATCAGCAAAGTATGATTTTTTAGAGACAATAGCTTAACAATGTTTTTTCAAAGTTCAGCAACACATCTCAGCAGAGAGCAAATTATCACAGAAATCACTTAGATGTCACCAATAACTATGTTTCAAAATGGGATGTCATCTTCATATACATTTTTTCATCACATTGCCCAAAGCTGTCTTGCTTCCCTATGCAAAGCACATCATCTGTGTTTAATCTGAGTTACCTGCATTTTACAGCTATGTTCTACAGGTATAAATGATTTCACAAGATACAAGATCCTATACAAGTAAGAAATGCTTAATGCATCTGCAAAAAGCATCTTTACTGCAACCTATGTTTTCAGTAAAAAGAGAAAGGTGTTGAAACTGCAAATTCTCCTGCTACACAGAAGCTAATATCTAAATCCTCATTCAGCAAAACCAAGCAGACCTTTTGCCTAGAACCTTGATTCCAAGAATATCTGAAGCACCTGAAAAACCCAGGAAAAGCCCAGCATTTGATCTCCCCTCATAAGCATGGGTGAAACCATCAAGGGATCCTTACTTTTTCCTTTCATTTTCTAGTATCCTGAATAAATCTTTGAAGTACTGAGGAACACGGACAATCACATTTTCTGAAGGACCTATATCTTTGAGCTCAGGATAGAGTCTGGTGTCAATCACCTTCTTGATATATCCCAGCCAGTCAAACTGCAATGATAAAAAGAAGGCTGGTTAAAGCAGATTATGAAGAATTATGAAGAGACATTATTTATTAACAAAGTTGCACCTTTGGGACTAATGGTTTCAAAGCTTTACTTATTAAAAATTAAGAAACTACCGTACTTTGTCATTACACGTGTTTTCAAGACTCAGTAAAGTTATAACTGTATTTAAAAGGACATATATTGTAATTGAGTATACACATTCCTAATGATAGTCCTTTAACACGCTGCTGTGCACACTAAAGGCAATTTTAATTGCATAGGTCAGACTTTAAAAGAATAATTTTGCAATTATCCCCAACCAACCTGTGGAATCATGGCACTAAGCTCCGATATGTTCATTTTATTGTACATCACCTCACTTGTTCGATTTTCATATGGAATCATGATCTGAAGGGGGAAAAAAAATACCAACAAACATCAAAACAAGGATGATCTTGCAGGGACCTGCTCTTACATCATTACTGTCCATCATAATCCCAGTGCAGAAATATCTCACCACCTCTTTTCTAAGCATTTATGGCACTAACTTCCCTTTCTGAGGGTGGCATTTAACTAGGAGAAATGGAACACAGTTAATTGTCAGTTTAACTCATTACTGGGGAATTTAATGAGCTGTGTGTCTTCTTTGAACATATTAGACCAATTTTAGTTCTGATTATACTAAGGAAATGCATGTTGATTCATAAGAGACAAAGCACACCTATACCATAAATACTTATTCATCCCATTATGTGAGGTAGAAGCCAGCTCCAAATTATATAGTTTAAAAGGTCAAATCTGAGATAGGTATGCTGGAAGCACATGTCATCTCTTGGATTTGAACATGTTCTTGCTATGGCCTGACTCTAGCTAAGGAAAGAACCAGATACACACAAGTTTCTCCTCATTTTACCCCAGCATCCTGATTTCCATAGCAGGAAACCTGGGTACACAGGCCAGACATTAATTAAAGCATTCTCCAACCAGACATCTCATCTGGGTGACTAGAGGAGAACCTCTGCATCCTCTGTAGTGTCAAAGTCCAATAGCATAGTGAAAGAAATCCTAAATATAAAGCAAGTCCTTTTATAACTGTCAAGTAAAATTCAGATTCCAAGATATCAGTATGCTTCATGATAGAAAAACAAACCAAGTACAAGATATAGCTCAAAACTTTCTGTGTTCAAGAGAAACAATAATTTCCAATGGCAATTCCAGTCCCACTCTAAGCTGTGCAGTTTAAAGAGGGCAGAGATTGACGCCAGACTAACCAGACAGGTGGCAGTTCTCCAACCAAAATTCTCCAGTAAGTGTCTGCGGTTTTACTATTGCTTAAGCCACACAGAAAAAAAAAAAAAAAATTCTCCCTCTCTGCCAATTTCATTTATCTGACAAATCTTTAACCTCTTCTTGAACCCATTTGCTCCCTTCCTCTCAAAACTTTCCCTCTTGCTCCATTAATTCAAACATACTTGAAATCTTCCTTGTACACAAAAAGCTCTCTTGAAGCATAACACTCCTTTCCTATATCTAAAGTATCTTCCCTTTATTCTTGTTGTCTCTTTTCCTGAGCACACAAGTTCTTCTTTGTGTACGTTCACCTAAAATGAACACAGAGGAACACAGAGGAACACAGGATACAGTAAAAGCCCAGGTAACAAACAGGACTATCTCCTTTGAAATCATGGTGAGATGTTTATATAATTAATTTTGCTCATTAGCAATCATGCAACAATCCATTTCCCCGGACTCATGCCTAGTATCTGGATACATTTTATAAGGATTATCCATACTAAAAAGAAATTGGGTAACCATGAGCAAGTATGGCTTGTTACGTAATGGTATGCATTACTGATCCTGAAGGCTGTTACGTGATCCGGGTCATCTTATATGACAACTTCACCTATATACTTTGTGGATTAAAGCTCTCTGTAAGACATTCATTAAGTAAAGCATTAAAGCTACCAGAGGTAGCAATGCATCTTCTTATTACAGCACCAATAAACAGAAAAAATATGTCCTGTTTTTAAAGTCTACTGGGTCAAAACAAAGTATCTGCTCATTAGTCCATCCAGTCTAGGTAACTGAAGCTAAATATTGGGCTTTATTTTGAGGTTTGACAAAATTTCATGTCTTCCTAGCAGAGAGATGGAAACACTGATTTACTCCTATTGTGGATGGCCCTCAATTCTGCACACAAGCACCACTGAGAAGCATCACTGCCTTTCCTCCTGTAGATGGCAACAGCAGAACCCAGTGAAGAGTCATTTTCTGCTGCATAGCATGTCCTGTGCAACAGGCTTCTCTGTTAACAGTACACCCAGCATTTCACAGAGGACAGTGGGAAAGATAGCTTCTTTCCTTGGCGATATGAAGAAATCCTCAGCTCAGCTGGCAGTTCCGCAAATCAGTGTCAAGGTTGTAGCCTTAACTTTTGCTGGTTTCACAATGTTGAGGCTAACTCTTATCTCTCGCTTTGGAAGAAGTGGAAACAATAGTGGACTTAATGCTCCCAGGAGCACGATTCCTGCAGTAACCATACTGAAACAGAGATATGGGAAAGGAGAAATGCTCCTTCAGCCTGCAACAGCCTGCGAGAAGAGCTAATGTGCTCAGAAAAAATCAAATCCATCCTCTATGCTGCAGTGGAAGATATGGGCAAGTAGCTCTCCCAGGAGCCCCCAGACAAAGTGCTCCACCACCTGAACCTGTGTCCTAATTTGTAAATTAAACTCCAAAAAGGGGCAAAAATGTCACCAAGTAAATCAGTCAGAACTGAGCACTAGATTTAAATCTGTTTAGCTCTACTAAGTACAGTCGGACCCCTAAACGAAAACTCAGGGAGTTTATCGTCCCTTCTCCCAGGGTAGCTGGTGAAAGCAGCTCAGGAGTTAACGGTGATGCTACTGTAACCATCGCCCTCTCACTACGAAGCTCAATATCCCATCTCAGTTTTGTGCTGTTTTGAGACTGTTCCTCAGAGAAACAGCCTGGTCTGCTTCTTGAATAGATAGTAATGTATTCACAACATAACTGCACAGCAGAGACTCAAATTCTGCCCAAGTTAAAAATTAAGAAATATTAACAATTTAAAGGACCAAGGGTATTTGGTTAAGTTTTTCACTCCCCCCCTCACTCCCCTCCACAAGTAAAATAATCAGTTTAAGAATTAACTAAGGGAGCAAGATTGTTCATCCTTTTTTCATCAAGTTGTGCCCCTTTCCTTCTACTTTCAAAAACCACTATTGCTAAGGCTGTTGATATAATGACTTTCCATTTCGAAAAAGGAATGCACTTTTTTTTTTTAAACAGGATAGCACTTTTTTTTTTTTTTTTTAAGTTAGCTTCAATCACACATTAAATTACCAACCTCAGCTATTTTAACTTCCAGTTTTAGAACTGACTTCATGTCAGATTCGGCTCGTGAAGCATTTGCACCCAGAAGCACTGCTGTATCAACCATGAACTGCAAAAAGGCATCTCGGTACTGTAAAGAAAAAAAAAAATGGGAAATGACAGCTGGATTTGCACTTGAGCACAGGTGTAGCAGTAGCCCAGAAATGCCCAGCTATAGCAAGGAGTATAGTGCTTTGTACTTTTATGCCCTAGCAACCAAAGTTGTACTTTCCTTACCTTGAAAGCGTGCTGTCATCAAGAAGAAAGGAAGAAACAGCGGTAACATACTGGGCATGACAGATACTTGCTGTGGTTCACAGAGCATAAATCTCAGGAAATGCAAATGACACTTTGGGATTAGACTGATAACACTTAGAGCTCTTACAGTGGGATTAGACAACGTGTATGAGTGTACACCAATATCTTACACAAACTCATACAGTAATCAGTACAGGACTGAAGAATTACTTACATACAAGTGCAAGCATAGTGGCTGAGAAGAGAGGGAGATAAAGGGACACTCCACTGAGCTCTCTCCTCTATTCCTGCCACGGCACTGCAACACATGTACCTGCTACAGTGCTGTGCTCTACTCTCCCCAGGCTATCCTAATAAAACACATTTTAGTCTCAGCACGCATACACAAATGTTAGCAAAATACACTGTATGTCATGATACTGTAGTGATTTCTCTGCTACCTCCCCCTCAGCATAATCTTTCAGAGATTTTGGAGGGATCATATTGCTCCAAATCCACTTTTACTAGCTCACAGTCCAACCAAAGCAAAAACATATCCTCCCCCTCTACTCTGCCCTGGTGAGGCCGCATCTGGAATATTGTGTCCAGTTCTGGGCCCCACAGTTCAAGAACGACAGGGAACTGCTTGAGAGAGTCCAGCACAGAGCCACCAAGATGATTAAGGGAGTGGAGCATCTCCCTTATAAGGAAAGGCTGAGAGAGCTGGGTCTCTTTAGCTTGGAGAAGAGGAGACTGAGGGGAGACCTAATTAATGTTTACAACTATGTTAAGGGCGAATGTCTTGAGGATGGAGCCAGGCTCTTCTCAGTGATGCCCAATGGTAGGACAAGGAGCAATGGGTGTAAGCTGGAACACAGGAGGTTCCACCTAAACTTGAGAAAAAACTTCTTTACGGTGAGGGTGCCAGAGCCCTGGGACAGGCTGCCCAGGGAGGGTGTGGAGTCTCCTTCTCTGGAGACATTCAAGACCTGCCTGGATGCCTTCCTGTGTAATTTCGTTTAGGTTCCTTCTCTGGTAGGGGGATTGGACTAGATGATCTTTTGAGGTCCCTTCCAATCCCTAATATTCTGTGATATCCCAATGTATTTGTACCTTTAGATACAATTCTTTGTATCCTGGCATCACCTAGTCTGATAGATGCAGCTAAAAAGCCTACTAACCTCTCCAGGAGCTCAAAAGGGAAGCAAAACTGTAAAGCATTAATCATTAGCAATGACTTGTCCCCACTGACAACCCAAGGGGTTGTTTTCTTTGAGCTTTGGGTTGCGTGTGCTGGATACAGCCCACAGGCCTTCATCAAGTAAGGGGGGAGAAAGGTATTGCCATGGTCAAATGTTGATACATTAAAATGTTGATAAACTTCATTGATTCACAACTGCTGTCCATAGAAAAGTAGCAAGAAACTAAGCTGTAGCAGAGAAATCATAGATAAAGGAGGGGGTAAAGACGAAATGAATATTTGAAATCTGTTGAGGAACTCTTGTTCCTTTCATTAAAGGAATTTAGGTTAATTTGATGGTGATAACCTGTGGTGGCTCATCCTTCTGGCCTAATTGAGCCCAAGAGGCAGCCTGGAGAGTAGCTCACTGAGGCAGCCCATGGACATGGCAGCTTCTGGGCTCCGCTTTGTTGAGATATTCTTGAGCATCTTGGCACTTTGTCCACAATCTGGGAACTCCTGGGACGTCCCCTGAGAGACACGAAGGGTCCTGCTGCCACCAGGTCAGGCGAAGGTAGCTGCAGCAGCTGCTAACCAACTGACCACTGTGCGTGAACAAAGGGTGCCCACAGCCTCTCTTCTAGCTGACTCCAGGTTACAAAATCATAGAATATCTCAAGTTGGAAGGGACCCATAAGGATGATCAAGTCCAACTCCCAGCTTTTCGCAGGACTAGCTAAAACTAAACTTCATGACTAAGAGAGTCATCCAGATGCTTCTTGAACTGACAGGCTTGGTGCCATGATCACTTCCCTGGGGAGTCTGTTCCAGTGACCAACCAACCACCTTCTCAGTGAAGAGAGATTAGAGAGGGTAGAACACCCTTTGAGCCCATGCCAGAGAGAAGTCTACATTAAAGCGAGGCCCAGAGAACAGCTCCCAGAGGTTGTCAATAGATGTAGCAGTCCACAGAGAAAAGGCCAGCAAACTTTGTCTGACACATGCATCCTTAGGTACAGTGGTCACACACCAGGATATGATCCCCAGGTACCGCTGGTGTAGCTATCCTTTTGTGATTGGACCCCTGGACCCACATAGTGCTTCATAAGGAAGGATGCAGCTCTGCAAGCGTCAGGTTGCAAGGAGTGTCTGGGGCCTCTCGTTGAGGTTGGGACACCATGGTCTTCTCAACTGCACACCTCCTGCATCCTAGGACCTGTGTTGCCAAATGAAAGGCTGGGAGAGGTGAGCAGACCAAACAGTCTCAGAGGGATGAGAAAGATCAACCAGATCTTCCCTGAGACACCCTGCAGCTTCAAGAGCCTGGACCTTCAACTGCAGCAGAAGAGCAGGAGGAGCCTGTCCCTATGAAGCTGGAAGGTGGAAACTCCCATCACAGTGAAGGCTGGAAGTCCACTGTTTTTGTAGATGACGAGGAGCCAGGAGCCCTATCAACTGGAGCACCTTCTGTGGCTGAACCTGAGCCACTCAGGACCACTAGAATGAAGAAGCAAGCTACAGTGGTAAGAGACTCATTACTGCAGGGGATGGAGGTCCCCACCTGCCAACCTAATTTATCATCTAGGGAGCTTTGCTGCTTACTGGGGTCTCGCATTCAGAATGTTGTGGAAAGGCTGCTGAGGCCTGTTCAGTCCTCTGGCTGCTGCTCTTCCTGGTAGGCACCAATGCTATTGTGAGGCGTAACTTGGGAAGTATCACAGAATGGCAGGGGTTGGAAGGGACCTCAAAAGATCATCTAGTCCAATCCCCCTGCCAGAGCAGGAACCTAAACGAAATTACACAGGAAGGCATCCAGGCAGGTCTTGAATGTCTCCAGAGAAGGAGACTCCACAACCTCCCTGGGCAGCCTGTCCCCGTGCTCTGTCACCCTCACAGTAAAGAAATTTTTCCTTAAGGTTGTATGGAACTTTTGTTGTTCCAGTTTTTGCCCATTGCCCCTTGTCCTGTCACCAGCCACCACCAAAAAGAGCCCGGCCCCATCCATTTGGCCCCCACATTTCAGATAGTTACAGACATTGATAAAGTCCCCTCTCAATCTTCTCTTCTCCAGGCTTAAGAGCCCCAGCTCTCTCAGCCTCTCCTTGTAATGCTCCTCTCCAGATGCTCCAGGCCCTAATCATCTTTGTGGCCCTCCAATGGACTCTCTCCAGGACATCCCTGTCCCTCTTGAACTGAGGAGCCCAGAACTGGATGCAGTACTCCAGCTGTGGCCTCACCAGGGCAGAGTAGAGGGGGGGGGAGAACCTCCCTCAACCTGCTGGCCCCACTCTTCTTAGTGCACCCCAGGATGCCATTGGCCTTCTTGGCCACAAGGGCACAGTGCTGGCTCATGGTCATCCTGCTGTCCACCAGGACACCCAGGTCCTTTTCCACAGAGCTCCTCTCCAGCAGGTCAGCCCCTAACCTGTACTGGTGCATGTGATTATTCCTCCCAAGGTGAAGGACTCTGCACTTGCTCTTGCTGAACTTCATCAGGTTCCTTTCCACCCAACTCTCCAGTGTGTCCAGGACTCGCTGAATGGCAGCACAGCTTGTCTCTGAAGATGTTTCAGAAGACCATATTGAAAGCCTTAATTACATGGTGAACAACAACTGTTCTCCTCTCATCCACCAAGCTATTCACATAATTGTAGACGTTTGGCTAAGTGCAATTTCTCCTTCATAAATCCATGCTCACTACTCCTGATCACCTTGCCCCTCGTGTTCTGTGTGGTATTGGTGCTTGTGGTGGTACTGTTTTCTTATAGAAAATATCCTGAAAAATCTAAATCCAAACAAGTCACAATCCTTTCTCAATTTGGAGCTCAACAAAACAAAAGCAACAATGAAAAAAACTGAAGGGAAAAATGGTCACTTCAATCTATAAGTAATACCTACAGATTTAGCTTCTGTGGTGTTTTCTAGGTAATCTTCTCGAGATGCAAGAGAGAGGCTTGCTTGATCGAGCTGTTAAAAATAACAAGAAGCAGCATTTAATAGGTAAGTTAATCAGAATTCAAAGGTAGCCCTAGAAGCAACTTTGGAAGAGTTCATGTTTTTCTGGAAATTGTGGTAGATGTGTGTAAATATCTAACACATAATACACTGCACCAGCCTGAGTTCCACAGGATTTCAAAACAACAGAAAATTGCTATGCTGTGCCAACAGACATTACCTAAACCACACTACTGTGATCTGGGGAGCCTCAGATGCCCTCGCCAATATTTAAGTCATCTACTAGAGCAAAGAATCACCCACACGATTTATGGGTTTATGGTTCCATTACTGAGTAGGTAATGCAGTAGAACTAAGTCTACAGGATAAAGGAGTTTGTGTTGATGACCATTCATGCTATACATATGCAAGGGGCACATATGTATATTGTTTGAGAAAAACACTAGTCTAGTGTATGGATCAAATGCCCATTAGGTGTTGGAGCATGTTAGCTGCCATGTGTCTGGAAAGCATTAGCCTTCTTTGAATGAAACTGAGGTTACACTCGAGCAGCCTAGATCAGCACCGAGTGCTGTAGTGGGCTTTTGGAACAGATGTACTGAAACAGCCGGATACCAGGCACAGAAATTATTGCATGCATTACACGGGAAATTGTTATGCCTCCAGTACATTAGCTAAAGATGTCTGGTAGATCCAGGTGGATCTTTGACTTTTACTTATCTTTTTGATCTAAACATGGATCAAATTTGTTGGTCTATAGTCACTCTAATATTGGAATAAGGTCCTCAAGGTAATTTCTAAACCAGTCCAAAAAATTCACTGAGATCTGCACTTAATCT
>NW_010314507.1:68573-85773 GCF_000700745.2 Antrostomus carolinensis | reverse complement strand
TTTCAAGGTCCTAACCAGGCAAAAATCACTGTGCAGCAGATATCTTAAAATTACTACTGGAAACTAAGATTTCCCAGAACATTTTAATGCGATCAGGTCAGGTTAAGGTACACAAGTACACAAGCCAAAGCTGAAAACATAATTAAACCAGCTTCTAAACTCTGAATAAGACACTGATGGGAACAGAAACAACAGATTTGATGTACTAAAATTATTGTCTTGATGCTGTATTTGTTTTTAAAAAGTCTAGTGAAGAGAGATGGTATTTATTCATACTATTTCACATAAGTCTTTTTTAAACCTAAATCCTACACCATTTATATTTCATATTTTCTACATTTATAAGAATGACCTAAATAAATACAAGTAGAATCTCGAATGAATGTGATCTTTTCCTCTACTGATTAATGTTCTCAACTTTTAAAATTTACTATAGACAAAACAAAACAAATCCTCCACTAAAAGTAGAGTAGCTGTGATGCTCAGTGCAACTCTGATTCTTTTTTAAAAAGAATCACCTTCTTTTTTCAGCATATTGAAGCAAAAATAATATACTGTCATGTTTTGCATATGTGTGTCCTGGTAACAGTTAACTTCAGATGATTTGGTCTATTTCAATTATGTGACTGTTGCATGAAATGGTCATCCAAATTTTCCTGGCTTAAGAGTTAGATTTGACAACCCATTGAAACCAAGAAAGTACAAATATGATGAGGAATAAACAAAAATGTTTGCTTCAGTCTTCCAGAAAAAAAGATCATGTCGAATGCTAAGCTAAGTTTTATTTGGAGTTTCTACTTTTTTTTCCTGATCCATTCATGATTTTGCAATGCTGAACAAAAAGAATTTTGCAATAGAACCATTTTCACGACCAAATTGAGATACTCCGTGGTACATTTGCTCCTCTGGGAATTTGTTAAAACATGGATAAAGTAAAATTCTGGCTTTTGCATTCTGCAGATCAAGTTCTTAATCAAATTAACAACAACAACAGAATACCCTAAGGAATAATGCGTTATTCATAGCAAGTACTGCTTCAGTTATTTAGATACCTAATTCTTAAGTGCCAATAAGCACACTGAGTGAAGATACTGCAGTATAACTCATTTCCAAGAGACCAGCAATAAGGATATAACTACCCAGCTCTTTGCTGACAGATGACTTGGATTGAAATATTATGACAGGAGATACCCAAGTCTCTCTCCTGATTCTATTTTTCTGTTCTTTTACACAAATCTCCAGCCAAAGCAATCCTGACAGGATCTGAGCAGCATCTTAGCAGGACGACATCTTTAATACAGCAAACTGTTGGTCTGCTGTTGACTTGATCATTCA
Organism: Antrostomus carolinensis; assembly: GCF_000700745.2. NCBI lineage: Eukaryota > Metazoa > Chordata > Aves > Caprimulgiformes > Caprimulgidae > Antrostomus > Antrostomus carolinensis. The sequence goes on along the minus strand of NW_010314507.1, from coordinate 84,438 downwards.
GAAAAATGTACTAGAAATGGGGAAAAGTTACCTTTCAATTTTTTACCATTTAAATATCTCAATCAAAAGACATTTTAAAGAACTGTCTCTGAACTGACATCCAGTCCAGTACCACCACAGTTAACTGTTGTCTGATCCCCAAATACAATGTATTCTTGGCTATATTCCTACAGCTAGCCAAGATGCTAGCAATATAAGGATCATAGATCCTCTTTTGCTATGATGAATGGCATCATAACTTTCTTCTTTGTCCCTTCTCTCTTGCCTTCATACACTATTTTCTTTTAGCAGTGGAGGGCTGGTCTACTCTGACTACTCATGTCTACTTACTAAAAAACAACAATGCATTTAGCCCAGGCACTCAGACTTGCCATGGTGACATCTCACAGTAATAGTTACAATTCTCTCCGGAGTTTTGTCAGACTACAGTGAGGCAACATTTCTTGGGTCTTTTCCTCACTTAACTGTTGTGTAATGCCATGCACTGTTAACAAACTGGTAATGCTTTGGTCCAAAAGCAATACCATTGCAGTAAAAAGATAAATCCTGTATTTCTGGTTTAGAAGTGCTTGGGATACATCTGTGTTGTAAAGTTCTGTATAAGCACAAGATAATGTGTTTCCATCTCGAGAAAAATAGCTCCAGTTCAAAATATCTGCTACTGATGCACCATTCTTCATCTTCACAGGCAAAAAACATTCTTCATGCAGCTGATGAGTCATAAGCAGCGCCCAGAACACCTCAGGACTGGATATCCACCTCTCTTTTTCATGCACATAGACCCTGAACATTGGTCCACTGGGAACATATTGTACCTTTTTTGCCATTTGAAAGAAGAAAATATCCTATACAGAAACATTTTTCAATAGCATGTAGTTCCCAGTGGCTTCTGTGTTGCCATAAATTGGTACCTATATACATCTGTAAGTCAGTAGATAATAACAATAAAAATCAAGTGTAAATATTTGGCACATGAATATGTTTTTTAAAAAAATGAGGCCACAAAATACCATGCAAAGCAACCTATTAAATATACTGTACTGTACCTTCAGGATATACTGATTGGAGATTTTGTCATCAGCAGCCACATATAAACGGATGAAGACAGAGTTACTGTATTGACCACGAAGAGTTGCCAAGGCTTGGACTAAGTTAAACCTCCTTTCTGACCACAGACCTTCAGGTCCAATGTTGGATTCCAGCACAGGCCAGCGGAAAGGTGAATGTCTCAGTATACTTAACAGGGGTTTCACATCGGCTTTTTCAATTTTATCTGAAATGCCAAAGTGTGACAACAATTGCATCCCAGACAATTCAAATCCAGTAGCAACCACATGAGACAAAAAGATTTATCAGCATTGATCAATTTCTAGGCAAGACAAAACACAATAACTAAAACCCAAAGCCTCTGCTCTGCCTGTGAGCATAGAAGCATGGGGGTCTAATCAAGAATAAGAGCAGCAAATCAGTTCCTTTCAAAAAAGGCAAAGGTCTGGAATTAAGCCAATTAAAAAAAAAAATCCTCATTTAGTATAGAAAAATTCCTCCTCTTAGTATAGAAACTTCACTGGTTCTGAAAGGGGGTTATGGTACATAATCAAAGCTAGAGGGGTCAACATCTTGTCAGCAAGACTGCAGGGTGTGCTGTCTCAATTGCTGACAGTCAGTCTCAGGCTGTGCTGGAAGAAAACTGCTCAGGAAATAAAATTTGAAAGAGTCAGAAGTACAAAGGGCACTTGGAAGGACAAAGTCCACTCCCTCCCAACTCATCATTGACCCATGCACCTACATAAAGGTAGTGATGTGTCCCAACCCAGTGTATGTCACCTTACAACATTTACAAGATCAGGAAGAGCAATCTACAAATGTGGCTATAGGGCTCACCATTCAAACTTGCTTGACATCCAGATAACTCGAAGCTAAAGAGTCCATGGCTGTCTATACCCAGCCCTGTGGAAGTGTTTTGATTAAACATGCTTAGAGAAAGGTAGAAGGTGCTGAGCAAAAGGCTCTTGCAAGTGTCAGTACGAGAGTTTCATCAAAGGTCTTTTCTGATTTACCAGGCACTACTGCCACACCCCTGGGGCACAGCTTCAGCATCCTTTTACACAGATAAATACCCCTTCACAGTTCCCTGACAAGCAGAGGTCTCTGTAAAACGCACTTCTTGTGCCTTGGTGTATGTCAGTCTTGACAGACAACTTTAGAAACCAGTAGAAAACACTCAGCATTCAGCTAAATCTGAATCAGTAAAATCTGTGTGCCTGCACAATGCTTCACAGAGCTCAGTAGAGACCAAGAGAGCCTGCCTTTATAAACACAGGCAGCATGTATGTGTCCTGCTCAAATTGGGCCACTTACTCTCATTCATGCAGGATGCATAAAGGATCTTGGCCTTCTGTACAGCTTCACTGTCTCGTCTTTTGCTTATGGGTTTCTCAAGCAATGCTGAAAAAAGAAATGACATTTTTTTTTCAATATGTTGGAAAATGTAGAAACTGTCTGTTTGCCTGCCTCAGCATTTGCTTTAATCACAGCATTTATTTAATTAATAATAAAGTTCTTCCACATATATTTTCTTAAGCTGTAATATGGACATAAGAGCTATTTGCATTTTTTCCACCCCCAACAGAGAAGGATTTTTTATTTATTTATTTTTAAGAGGACTGCTTTAAAGCCAGTTGACAGATACTATTTATTGCTCATCCTCACAAACAGCCAATCTCAGCATGCTGAGGGGACAGGGAATCATGGGGCAAGAGTGGGAACCAGTGCACAGGGTAGGGAGTCACAAATTTTTTCAAGTAACTCAGTGTCTGGTGCTGGTAGGTTGTGAAATTGGGGTCTAACGGAGAGGGTGACAGGATCCCAGGAGCAAGATCACCTGCATTCTTTTGCCAGCTCTGCTGCTGCTGAAAGCAAGCAGTGGAGAGCTGTCCCATTGTCTGTTGAACGCACACAGCCTCAGTCTTGTAGATGACACAGAAGGCCGTGTCCAACTACTATCTGAAGGGCTGTTTTATATAGTTCCCTCACACTATAGGTGTCAACTTCCTTGGTGTCTGAAAGCCAAACTGGCTTTTCTGAGCTGTCATCTCTTTGCATTCCTTGCATTCCTCACATTGTTATGGAAGAGAAATAGCATGAAAGGTGTATCTGAATCTCAGCAGTCTGCTCTCAGCTGCTTTGAATCATTTTATCCAAGTTGTAAATTAGCTATGATGCAGATATATATACTATGGCTAAACGCAGAGGCAGCTTAGCTTCAGCAAGCTCTATCAGCTCAGGTGCAGCACAGCATGGGCACTTCCATGGCCCAGAGAAGCAGAGTGGTACTTGAACACAGCATAGAAACAGGGCTTGCAAACCCTGTCAGACCTGACCTGGTTTCATACAATCCAAAGAGGTCCTGCACAGCAGTACCTTACTGTTATGGAGGCAGTTGGAGAGAGTGGTTTAGCTGGAAGCATCCCACATCCCTCCTGTTGTATGCTCAGCCAGAGCTAAAAAGCCTAGAAAAATTCAAGAATGCCTTCTCTATACCATACTCCCCAGTGCTCTGGGTTGCAAGAGGGTTTATGAGAAAAGGCACACTGCAGATTGGCCTTGTGTGATGCTGTGCCTGAGCTAAGAAGCATGTCCCACACAAAAGGGGGAATGAAGTGCAACCCAGGAGTCCTGGTAGCCTGTCAAAGCAGAGGGCCACTGGGACTTCAATAACACCGGCCATGGCAAAACCAAACCACTTCCACATGGAGCTTAATTAGGTGTTAATGCACCCTTACTCTTCTCTGTCAGTACCAGTGGGGGTGATGCAGAATACTGAAGATGTGGTGGTGCTGCCACCCAAGAACAGCGCCCTCCTGCAAATGGGCAGCAGCTGCCCTTTCCAGCAGCTTGCCCATCCTTTCTCCAATGTCACCTCTCACGGGAGGCAAAAGTCCAGCTAAGCAGCACTAGATTCTGTAGCTGAGAATGGTCCGGGTTTGCACTGCTCCACTCAGTAGTAGGAGCTCACTGCTGGAGGTAGGATTTAAAGACATCTATTTCCCAGGATTTTGCTAGCACCTTGAAGAACCTGCCAAGCTGCAACTCTCAGATATTCCCTACCTGTGCTCATTTAAGCATCTATACTCAGGGGACCATACTGCTGACCTCAAACTGTTCATTAGTCAAAGAATACCCTAGTGATGAACAACTGCCACTTGTTCTCTCCCCCTAGTCCCTTTTCTCCTTTAAAAAACAAAAACAAAAACAAACCAACAACAAAAACACCAGAACTCATTTGCTTGGATCCTCAAGAGTCATAATGAGATAATTTTCTTTCATAAAATAGATAAGCTTTTTTCCCTAAAAATACTGCTGGACAGGTTTCCCGATAGCTTTGGTTTCAAATCCTCAAATTTTAAATATTTCTCAGCTTGTTAAATACAATATAATACCAATCATTGACACGTATCTCCAGTGTGCACAGTTTTTAGCAGAATAATCGGACCTGTTCAAATTTTAAGAATGGCATTTTAGAAGAAGCTATATATGAAACTATAAGTGAAACCTAAGGGTGAAAAAATACTCTTCTATTAGAGCCATTGTAATAACTTCTCTTCCTTGCCAGTGAGCTGCACAGCCATGAAATTTTGAAGCTAATAAAATTCAATGGCTAAATCCCAGCTAAAGCTCAGGAGAGATACAGAGGACGAGATCCAATAAAATAAAATGAACTCTAGGAATACACATGCATAAAATCCTGTTGAAATCAGACCAGATATTTTCCCATCAAACCCTCATGCAACAGAAGGAAGCTGTAACTTTCCCTGCACTATTGCAGACTGAGGTGGGGTAGATGCTACGAATTAATTTGTGAAGAAAATTTGTGATTCTGATGATGTAAAATCCAGTGATCAAACATGAAAACCTTAATAAGATGATTGAATCCTGTGGACTCTGAAATAGGGAATATGTGATCCATGAGTGCTCTTTAGGCTATAGAGGTTCCTCTGTCTTAGCCTCAAGCTTCCAGAAAGGTTTAGATGTTCAAACCTGGAGTACTGGCCAGATCAACTTAATTTCTGCATTAGCTAATATAAAATTCAAAAGTTTAGAAGTTAATTCTTATTAAACTCACAAATATATATGGATTTTACATGTCTCTGAATACTTAAATCCTTCTTAAATAAGAGCAAGAAAAGGCAAGCCGCAATGCCTACTAATCAAAAATATGGGTAATCAATTAGCCTATCTGCAAAGGTTTCTGTATCCATGGAAGAAAGTCACTACTGTGATTTAAATCAATGTAGACATATCAAGCTATCTTTAAATTAGGAATGTTAGATACTGTGATTAGACTGGACAAACTAGCAGGCTGCAACAGCCCCTCTCCTGCACTGAGCATATCCAATTGTGTGGGCCAGGGCACGCCGAGATCTGCACTACAGCATTTGAAGGGCTGCAGCTCAGAGTCTGCTATCTGAGGACCTCTGCAAGCTGAACAGACCTACCTCGGGGCTACCCCTGTGCTCTCACCAGCACGGGCAGGCGCTCTCTGAACAGTGCTCCATCTCGATGTGCGACGTGGCATTTCAGGCTCCCATCTACACTGAGGAAAATGCCAGCCAGTATAGCTGGCTGAGAGGACTATCTTTCCACCTTGAAAAATTTTAATGGCTTCAGACATTTTCTGTTTGTACAACAGAAAGAAAGCACAACTTATGAAGTCTTCCAAGGAACACGAAGAGAAAAACTACGACGGATCAGTTAATGTTCAGACTTGTGAGATATACACAGATCTGTTACCGAGTTCCCTACTCTGACTTACCAAGAACCTCCTCTCACTCCTCATTAGGGAATTATGTGTATTCATGCAAATCCACTGAGAAGTTTAGTCTAAAACGTTTTTCTAAAGTCCAGTGGCTGGAATCAAAAACTGTGGACAATTTAGGGACATCGGGGTAATCAGTGTTTCGACTAAAGTTGAGCTGCTAAGAAGGACATCAAGACTACTGTTCTTGCAGATTTTTTTATTTTTTTTAAACTCAGTTTTCTTGTTTCAAAATGAAAAGCTTCAACTCCCTAAAAGCAATTTTCTATTTCAGGACTCCAAACATTAACTGAATTCAACTTTAATCTATAGAGAGTTTCAATAGACCAAAAAACATATCCTTCAGATTCACTGATTGTGAAAGAAGTTTTATCCAGCTTCCATCAGCAACTTTTAGCTTCATCTTTAAATAAGAATTTTAGGAACATATGGCTTTGATCAGACTAGGAAACACACAGCACTCCAACAATACTAAGAAAACCTCTTGAAATAATAGTTTGTTAGCTCCTAGTCAAATGTTACAGTGCTAGAGATGGAATAGCAATCTGGTTGAAGAGATTACACAAAGACCACAATCTAAGCTGATGTACAACCCCCTGAAAGAGCATAGGACTATTATTAACAGCAACCACAATTCAACAATTTATTTCTGTTACTGACTTACACCACTAGCCTGCTGCAAATGCAAAGCAAAATAGCATAGTCAAAAATCACCAGGACAAGCAAAGTGAACCAGCATAGCTTAAGTCACCTTGAATATGTCATCTGTGATCATGTTTCCTTACCCCCAGACAAATACAAAGTATATTTGAATGGCTGTTCTAGCAAAACAGCTCATCTTCAGTCATATCTTTTGTTTTCTTCACTTTTAAATTAGTTCCAAAGTCATTCTTTCCAGCATAAAGGAACTTGGCCTGCACTACTGATCTCAGCACCTCATTGTCCATGTTTCCATATGCACAGGATGTCCAGACACTAGATTTATGTCTCCCTTCACATAAAAGTTATGGCAAGTGTCAAAGTCTATTGGTAATTCTGCTCCACAGTGCTGAAATAGCATAACTCATCTCATCAAGCAACTACCGCTTGCACGGTCAGAAACTGGCTAAAGGTGTTCACAATACCCTAAACTTTCTGAAGTTGTAAATAGCTTCATCGTTCATTTTCTTCTACCAAGGGGCTGAGTGTGAGGATGCTCCCATTGCAAATCAAAGTTATTGTACTTCTGGTAGCGTAGACGGGTTTGCATCACTCTCCCTGGCTCTTGTACAAAACACAAAGACTTAGTATTGCCAAGAAAAAAACATGCCATAGCTGGGAATGATCCTCAGTTGTCCAAATTGTAGATGCTCAGATCTACTCAGATCAGTCAAGAAAAAGATAAAAACCACAGCTGAGGGGGGCGAGGAGCTGGGGTTTGGGAAGGGAAGGAAGGAGGTTTATATTGAGTTGCCTTCAGATGGTGCTTTTCCAGGGCAAGAGGGCTAAAAAAGGCCAGCTTCCTGTGGTTCACTACCCTACAGTAAATAGCAATCATCTCCTGTTAAAAGTGAGAGCAAGGCACTTTACAAAGCAGTGCTAGTGTGTGTGTGTTTATTTAACTGCATACTATTCTGAAGCTGCTAAGGATAGTCTTGTGGCTAAGTGCTACCTTTAATCTTACTTTCCATTTCTAGCCTTTGTTGATTTTCCAGCCTACTGCCTCACACAGCTTCACTGTGGTTTTCAGCCACCGTGTTTTATTTATGGCACTGAAAAATCCTGTACCTTTCCCTCTTCTGACTTGGAGTACACAAAAAAGGGATTGTACAGCCAGATTTTCAGGGAAGAGAAACACACGTACCATTTATTCAGATTGGAAATATTGATTCAATTTATCAGTGTCCTGATCTGAAGATTGTATATATTCTGCATGCTATCAGACAGTTTTCTACATATACAGTTGAGTTGCATTCCTGAGAGACACTATGTGGTTTGTTAAGTTTATTTCTTATTCTACAGAGGAAAAAAGTACTTTTTCTCTGCACTTTCCAACTGTAGTTATTGAGAATACACTGTGCCAGTAGATTCCTTCATTTTGTCCTTATCCTTTTCACAAACATTTGCTGTATGTGGAAAATGCAAACTGAAGTGGAATCTGATGATTTGAAATATATTATAATGCTTTGCATCTTCAAGAAAAACAACTGTGTGTGCAAATATCCCAGTGGGAATGTGCTTGGACTTTAAACAAACAAACAAAAAAAGCTATACAAGAAGCTCAAGGGGACATTCCATTTCCTGCAAAGTTGTAACCCTGGAGGAGTGGAAAGCAAGAAGCAGACAAGTAATTCAGCATGAACTCCCAGGGCAATGCTAGAGCAAACAGCAGTCTTCAACTGCAAAAACAGAGAAGTGTCAAACTGGGGAGATGATCTTATTGTTGTACACAGGCTGGTGAGACAGACTGGAACACTGCCTGCACTTTGGCTGTCCATATTTTAAAAACAATGTTGGACAGGATGCAGAAAAACATCAGAACCATTTGTGGTTTTCTTTGGGTGGACTGGCTTGAGAAATAGAAGTGGGGGAAAGCCATGCAGTGAGGGAGCATGGTTTGTCTCACAAAAGATGGCAGAAGGGTGGTACTTCTATGAAAGTACTTCACCATTGCTTAGTGACAAAAAGGTATTTAGTCTATTGAGAAAAAAAAAAAAAAAAAAGGCACAAAGAAAGCCAACAGCTGGAAGACAAAGACAAATTCAGCAGTGATAGTGATTAACCACTGGAGTCAAGCAACCAGAGGAGATAGTGGCTTTTCTGCCCCTTAACAACTTCAAGAGTTGATGCTTTTTTGGAAGATGAGATTTAGCCCGATGTGAATTATGTTTTATCCCAGTGCAAGCTATTGAGTTGCATTACATGGGTAATGTAATTGTTTGTGACACAAGAAAGGTCATAGGAGATAATCTAATGGTTACTCCTGGCATTGCACTCTATATGTTTAGGATAAGGATCTCATATCACTCTAGACATGTGGGATCAAGGAGATACAGCCATTATCTGTTGTTTCAGATAATGAAAGTAAGTCACTGAGGATTAATTCCTCCTTATCTAACTCATATCAGAGTTCTACTGATTGGAATGTTGCTCCTTTAAGAGCATAAATCTTGCTGAACTTGATCCAAAACACTCAAAGAGCTTGATCCTTTGGAGATGGTGAATGTCCCTTAGTCCTTTTAACGTCAGTGGCAGTGAGAGTTGCTCAGCATTGCCCCGATGACGCTCAGTGCTACAAATTAAAGCAATTTGTTATGTATCATTTTCAGGAGCAGACCCAGAAAGCAGCCCAAGGGCTTCTCAGAAACCCATGCCTACTCATTCACTGGGACAAAGGCAGATGCTCTCTCATCAACTAAGTCCACAGTAAGGCTCTATCAAAGCCTCATGCAACAGCTTACTCTCCCTTTAGTTTGGGTAACAGTAGCTAGCAACTAGATATTTGCTCCATATTACATGTTTATGAGCTTCAGTTTCTTAGATCAAAACGCAGGAACTCTGCATGTGGAAAGGAGTTTCTTTGCAAATACGTGATGTCAGAGAAGGTCAATTTCTCTTTCAGTTCTTGAGGAATAAAGACTGTTCTTCACCCTCCTCTCTATGCTACTCTACAGCTATAGGGGACAGGTTTCTAAACTCATAAGAATAATTAAAAGAGCTGTTCACCCAACTCCAGCTATCAGTCACAGGCTTTGTTTCCTTCCCAGGTTAGCACTATTTTATGCTACCTGCGTGAAGCAGCAAAACTGAAGTTATCTTTTGGAAATTTGCAGGAGACCTTCTGATGCCAGCAGCAGGATGTTTTAAGGATGTCCTGTGAGGAATTTCAGCTTAAAAGTAGAGAAAAGCCTACTCCAACCTTGGTTTGAGTTTGGCAATCAAACCAAACACACAATGCTTACATGCAGAATGTCATTCCCTCAGGTCCCTAGGCCTAAATATAATTATGATTAATACAGTGCTCATTAAGAACATCGAACCCTTAAATCCTGTATTTCCTTCACACTGAAAAGCTAAGGCAAAAAGTTCCTGAAAAGCAACCATAACCCCTAAAACCCAAGTAGACAACCGCATTTGTGCCTCTAAGGGCTTCTAAGGACTCCGATTGCCTCATGAAGGCATGGTCCTTTCTTCAAACTCCCGGTGCACTGGATTTAAGAAGTCTAGTTCACTACAGTTCATGGAGCAATGATTTGGCCAGGATGCCAAAGGGCACACAAAAAACCTTCAGAACCATGCTGCTGTTACGGAAATCACAGCTAGACAGATGTACAGTCTTAATTACAGTAATGTGAGCTTGCATGTTCCAAGAGTGATTATTTCAGAATGCTTTGGGGTCACCTGACATTCATTTAGAGTATCTGGTTTCCAATTCCGTTTTTTCAGAACCCAAAGTTAAGCAAAGGAGATCTGGCAGTGGTAAGTTTTATGGATGAAGGCCTACGAGGGGCACAATGTTCTACCTCAAAATAAAAGCACTGGCCACAGCATCTAAAATTATACACAAGACACTTGTGATCACTTGACCAATGGTAACTTTCCTGTCCTGCTACATGAAAATATGAGTTAAATAGACTGCAATACAAACAGTCCAGGTTATGAGATCGTCAAAAAAAGAATATCTAATACATATTATTTTATTCTCATCAGTTTGGAAACCTGACCCCTATAGCTGCAAACCTGATGAAGTTCAACAAGGCCAAGTGCAAGGTCCTGCACCTGAATCAGGGCAATCCCAAGCACAAATACAGGCAGGGCAGAGAATGGATAAAGGGCAGCCCTGAGGGAGAAGGACTTTGGGGTGTTAATGGATGAGAAGCTCAACATGAGCTGGCAATGTGCACTCACAGCCCAGAGGCCAATTGTATCCTGGGCTGCATCAAGAGAAGTGTGGCCAGCAGGTCGAGGGAGGTGATTCTGCCCCTCTGCTCTGCTCTCATGACACCCCACACGGAGTAATATGTCCAGCTCTGGAGCCCCCAACATAAGAAGGACATGGACCTAATGGATTGAGTCCAGAGGAGGCCATGAGGATGATCAGAGGGCTGGAGCACCTCTCCTACAAGGACAGGCTGAGAGAGTTGGGGCTGTTCAGCCTGGAGAAGAGCAGGCTCCAAGGAGACATTATAGTGGTCTTCCAGTACCTAAAGGGGCCTACAGGAAGGTTAGGTAGATTTAGATTCAATATTAGGAAGAAATTCTTTACTGTGAGGGTGGTCAGACACTGGAACAGGTTGCCCAGAGAAGTTGTGGGTGCCCCCTCCCTGGAAGTGTTCAAGGCCAAGTTGGATGAGGCTTTGAGCAACATGGTTTAGTGGAAGGTATCCTTGCTCATAGCAGGGAGTTTGGAACCAGATGATCTTTAAGGTCCCTTCCAACCCATATGATTCTATGATAGCTGGAAAAGAGTATAGAGGGGAAGGTAAGGAACATACATATTTGTTCTTAAAAGAAGTGACAGACTTAAATGACATATTTCAAAGCTGTACATATTTCTTGGGAACAAGACAAATATAGTCAAGCCAAGATGATTTTCCGAGTTAAATCTGTCCTCTCAGAGCACTCTCCCAAAAAAGACATGGACATCTCCTGCTGTAGGATGGAACATTAATGTTTCAGTACAACTTAATACCTCTTAACAGGATTATTAGCACAGGTCAAACTTCCACTCTAATGCACCTGCCCAGCTTCTATTTCAGAGCTGCTCTGCTCTTTGGAGGCCTCAGGAGAAGAACAGAGCAAGTTCTTGCCTGCCTGGAAAACACCAGAGACACACAACAGCAGAGGACACAGAAACCTTCTTACTGCTCTCTCCTGACACCAGTGTGACCCAACTTCAAATACATAATTTCAAGGCCTGATTAAATTCCTTTATGCCTTTAAAACACAAGTTCTTCTGAGAATTTCTCCTGCTATACAACTTCAGCATACAGTACAAGCCATTTCCTCTATTAACAAATTGATAGCAATATTTGTTATTTGAGACTTCCCTAAAATATGAACTAACCCCAATTTATTTATTTTTGTAAACTACCAGTTCTGCTAATTGTTCTGTGGTACTTCTTGCTAGTTCAGGGTCTGATGCACAATCCATTGTCTGCAGTCTAGAGTCCTCATGCCCACCAGACTCTTTACAAGAAGTGAGCTGCAAATTATTGTTTTTTAAATAAAAGTTTGTTTCAAGGATTCCAAGATAAGAAAATACACTGCTTAAAGATGTAACTTTCACTACCTTGCAATTAAAAAGATGAAAAATGAAAAATTTTCTCACCACTGTAGTTAAATAATTTTGAAAAATACCAGCAACTTACTGACATGAAGGCTCTTCCTTTTTTTTTTTTCTTGATGGCTGTAAATATTGCTTAGTTTCAGAGGACTGGAATGGAAGCAGTTTGAGCCTAATGCACTACAAAATTATTTAAATGCATTTTATAAACACATAATTTGAATTTCTAATGTATAATGGCCCGGATTTCTCTACTGTTTGCTAAATATAAATATGGGGGGAAAAAAATAGCACCAAAGACTTCCAAAAATCTTTCTCCATATGCTTAAAATTACCCTTGCCTAAATAAAGCTTTTCCCTTTGAGTCTAAAATAAAATAAAATAACGAGTCAATACACTTTTCTAGTGCTTATAACGTAGCTTTCAAATTTTACCAAAGCATATATTATTTCCACTTTCACATATTTTTTGTTCCTTCCTTAATCAGCCTTCTACTAATTTCTTACCTTTTTTCTCTCAGTTCCCCATTGCAAATAGTCATCTCATCAGAATGATCTTACTGGAGTACATAAGGACTTGAAATAATCACTCCAAGCAACTTTCATAAAGGCAAACTTGTTCACACAAGAATATGAAATAATGCAGATTACTAGACACAACTCAGATTGTCCTACCACCTGCCATATTGTATGTTCTCACCTCTTTGGAAGGCAGAAGCATCCAGGATGCCAATAAATGAGGCTATTGATCCCTTTTGGAAGGTCTTGTGTTGGTTTACTCAGTCTCAGATATGCCTTAAATATAATATTTTCCAGATTTTCAAACCATTAACTTTTTTTTTTTTTAATATAAAAAACTACCAGTGTACTCTGCAGCTCCAGGAGCTCATTCCTCAGAATTGTCGTTGTGGAGCTGATGCCTTAATTTAGGCTTGCCTTGTTTTGATAAACTGCACCTCCCATACCCCATGTTTTATTTTGTGGGTTGGGAGGGAGGGTTGTTTGTTTGGTTTGTTGGGTTTTTTTAAAAGGCATTTCATGATGATGAACACATCATTAATCAATTCAGGCAAACATGTTTCATATTTGATACAATTAATGTCCATCAACCTATTTCTTGATGGCAGCATCCACCTCACCGTAGTTAGACTTCTTGAAAATAACCAGCCCATTATTATTAACTCCTTTGACATTCTGATAGAACTTTTAATCATTGTGAATTAATTTTGCATTAATGAGGATGTAATTAACATGCATGTCCACAGGAATTCATGAAGGTTTAGTAATTAATCAATTAATATAAATTTTAATTCTCAAGGAACATAAATCAGGTAAATCACACAAATATTCCCAAACACCAATTTAATGAAAGAATGCTATATTTACACAAATAAACCCAACTAATAGACTGACATTTTAGGGTTCCCCCTCACCCCTTGAGAAGAAATGCCCCAACCCTTTTCTTGAATTTTCATTTTGGCAATATGGAAGTTCTCACAGAAACGGCATTCAAACAGCTGTGCTTACATAAATGCTTCCTAACGCTGCTCAGTGCCCTCTATACAGTACATTTCCTACATGACAATGCTGTTTATTTTCATAGTTTCAGCATTTTGTAAATTATCTGAGTTTGTATATGAGAAGATAAGCATGTCATGTATGTTCCTCCAAAAGTCAACATAACTGTACACACACTGTAACAAAACCAAAAATCATCTTATGGGGATGTGAGAGTCTCCGTTCATAAACCTAATTTCATTAATAAATCTTAATCTGTTTAGTAACATTTCCCCCCTGCACCCTGAACCTCTAGCCTCCCAGTATTATGCTGTAGGGGTAACACGTCACAATAATGTTAAGCACAACAGTTTAAACACCACTCAAACCAGAAGATTGTGAGATCATCAATTGTTACAGCATAGGTGGATCTCTGTACTAAATGGTGGCATTAAGCTTACTTCATTATATTAATGTTTTTGATATGTAGTTGTGTTATTTTTTTGTTAGTCAGAAAATGGGAAATTGGATGTCATGGATTGCTATGCTTTCCAAGGTATGAATGCCCTTTCTGCAAAATTACCAGTCCAAAGCACAGTCATATAGTAATTTTGAAATTCAATATCTGTAGATACAAACATATCATCATTCAGCAGGCAACAGTCAAAAGAGATGTTTACTGTTAGTCTAGGGGGGATATCGTGCTGCACGTGGAACAGCCGCGCAGCGCAGGGCTTGCAGGAAGATGCCACTCTGGTCTCCCAACCAGGGACATGCTGTGGGAATCCTGTGGCTCAGTTACTGTGCTGCCTTAAAACCTCATTTAGGAACCAAAATTATCTCCTTTCTGTACTCATGGTTTCCCAAAATCACCCATTACAAATACAACTTTCATTTTGAGCAGCCACAAAGCCTGGAAAAAGTCCTAGCTTCTCCACCTTCCACTCAGGTACTTTCTTTTACGTAAAAGCTATTAACTTGTTGCCCAGAAAGATTTACCTGACTTGTGCCACTTCTGTTTTTTATTGCATTTAGATGAATAAGCCACTATAGAAAAGATCTGTACCACTGAAAAAAAAAAAATAAATAAAAAGGTCTGCACCAGTGAAAAGAGATCCATTTATAGTAGAAAAGACCAAACAAAACAGCATTAAGCGCTGTTGCTGTTTACTGCTATCTTGTTATCCAGGAGTAGCTATCCAACAAGAAAATATTGGAGGCAATAACATAAATGCTCCCTTTAAAAACAACAAAAAAGTCTTTTTTGTTTTTTTAAATGTTGCTGCTATTTTCCCTCATTCTTGGGACAGCTCTCAACCATCTACCGCTGAAGAAATAAAACACAAAAGACAGGCCAACTAATACAGAAACTTAGGGATGAGTGTCAGCAGCTACATTACAGATTTCATGGGCCACATCCAAGCTATACCAGTGATCCCAACCAAGCACTTGCTGAAGGGTGAGAGAAGAGAAACCAGCCCTGAAGAGCCCCATGGTGCAGCGTCCTCTGTGCAGGACAGCAGTCACTCAACACTGGCTTCTGGGATTTGTCTGAAAGGACTATCCTATGGCCAAATGGTATAAATTTCCATACTGACATATTTTTACCTTACTGGTTTTACTTAAAAAATAATTTACTTTCTAAATCATTGCAGATTATCTTGGGAAAACTTCCTTACACTGTCAAGCTATTTTATTTGCTGTCTGTCTCATGTTCTTTAAAAACCCACATACCATATCCTCCTAAAAGACCTCCATTTCTTTCTTTTTGCCACACTGGAAATTCCTCGCTTTAAGTTGACTGGGATTCAGAAAATAGCCACAATAGAAAGCTTAGTGCAGCAAATCAGTCTGAAGTAGATGTCTCACTGGGCCTAGGATCAGTACAGAGACTTAATCTGTAAACTGGCTGCCACAGACATAAATTAAATTTAAAAGGCCTGGAAGACATGTTCACAAATGATTCATGTAATTTAAATCAGCTCCTTTGCAGTGCTGAGATTTAGGAATGTTTGTGCAGGGTTCTTTTTTTTTAATTTATTGCTTCCTGCATGGTCACTTGGAAAAAAAAAAAAAAAAAAAAAAAAAAGGAAAAAACCAAACAGCTGTATATCATTGTTCTGCAGACTTCAGAGAAAGGAAAAGAAACTGCTTGGTTCACAATCAACATTCACCACAGGTAACAGGCACTGATTTACTTGCCTCATGCTTCCAGTTCAGAATTATTCACAAAAAGCCACTTGCATTTCAATGGTAAGACAATAGTGCTCCTAAACTCTTAATTAA
>NW_010314507.1:39669-68545 GCF_000700745.2 Antrostomus carolinensis | reverse complement strand
AGCACAAATAGCTTTCCAGAAAATTTAACGGTAAGTGAAAAACATCTATTAACTCACAGAGACACTGCAATCTTGACCTGACATAAGGCTGAAACAGTTTGAGATAACTTTTGTTCATACAGCGGGTGCCAGAGTCAAACCATATTTTCTATTTTGAAGGACTCCAAGAGCTTCCTTAGAGGCCCATTGGCACTGAGAGTGGTTGTTCTTCACAAACAAGAGGCACTTTTTAACATGCTTGCAGCGTATCTGCAAATAAAAGGCTGGCTTCAAGTCAGAGACAGTCTGGTTCAGCCAGGAATGGTTAATTGGAAGTGGGAGAACCTCAGTCCTCCCTAAGACAGCCCTGTAAGGAACCAAGAAATTTTAACTTAAATATTAGATGTCCATTACCTGGATCTGGGTCATAACCAAAACCACAAGTCTCTGCTTTTAATATATCTTTGTCTATCTACAATTGTCTTCTGTACTTTCTTCCACAATGCATGAAATCCTGCTTTGCTGACATCCAAGGAAAGACCTACCACTGCTTTCACCAGGCTAGGATTTTATCCATTTTATATAGCCAGAAGATCAAAGTGAGTTACACATGTGGTTTGTGGATTCAAGTAACCCTCAAACAAAGGATGGAAAATAAATTAAAGGGGAAATGATGATATAATTTTAGTTTGGATCCATCTTAAGACAGCTAGAGAAAGCCATGGGAACATTATGTGTGTGTGTGTGTATATATATATATATGTATGTGTGAGTGTGTGAGAGAGTGTATATTCCTACTCCATTATAACCCCAAATCTTACAAAAAAATATAGGTTTTCCAACTATGACATTAAGTTTTGCAAATCTAGAACCACCCTGAAATTAACATTCCTTGTCCTGCTCCTTCAATCCACCAGAGATATGCATTCAAAAAATCTACCACCCAGTAAGTTCTGAATATTTTCCACTGACTCATTGTCATTTCTCTTTGGAATTCCCCATTAAAGCACCAGAAACCTTCACTGATACAGAAAATGTTCTACCCTTTCTTGAAGCCAACACCTACAAAGTCATATGCTCTCATGTGTCTGCAACATCAAAAAAAAAAAAAAAAAAAAAAAAAGGGGAGAAAAAAAGCTTTGCTCTCAAACCCAGCAATACTTGATGGAGGACTCAGTACCTTATCGAACTACACTTACCATTTTTTTGTAAGGCAAAACTAATTCTTACACTTACTACACATTATCAACTGGAAGATCATCTTCCGCAGCAATTGTCCCTGAACAAAAAATGGAGCTTCCGGAAGATTGAAGATATCCTTGTTTAACCAAGGTTATACACAGGTCTTTGCACAAATACCCAAACTATCTTCTTGCCTAAGGCTCAGGAACATTCAGGGACCAAAAAACAGATTAGATGTTCAAATAATTTATTTTAAGTAATATCATTTTTTATATATATTGCCTGAGTAAATACTTCAATCTATATCACACCATCAAAGAATATCAAATATGAAAAATGTAGTTTTCTGGCCAAGACATGTCATCACTTTAAGATTAATAATTTTCTTTAATATGATAAATATTTCAGAACATAGAACTTGCGTAATAATCAACTCTTGAAAGACTGGGGCTTTTTTAATCTATCGAGTGTCAAACAGGGACATTTACAATGAAGTACAAAGTTCCACTAAGACTTCTTTAGGAAGGAGCAATTAAATTGACTTCAAAAGTCTGGTCAGCCATATGTATGCTCCTCTATGCAAGAATTCTCCATCTTGCTAAAACTTTTAATAGCAATATTGTGGTCATCCACAAATTAATAACTCTGAGTGTCAAACTAGTTTATCGAAGTAACTCAAGTTAAAACACAAACATACGTAGAGACTGAAGTTACGCCTTGTTATTCAGATACCGACACTGAGATTCAGCACTTTTATTTCTTTTATTTTTTTTTTAATTAACAAGAATATATTTTGAAGAATTTAAGTAAAAAGTTAAGGAGGAGATGAAAAATGTTATATTAAATCAGCTCCTTTGCACCACCTAACATTTCACATCTTTGTCCCTGTATTGTGCCAAGGAGCACTTTAGGTCTCCTATTAGTTATCAGGCACTTTATTACATCTATTTTTTGATATGGAGTTTCCATTAAGTTGTGCCAAGGAGCACTTTAGGTCTCCTATTAAAGTAGTTATCAGGCACTTTATTACATCTGTTTTTTGATATGGAGTTTCCATTAATCAAATACTTCTCATTTAGCTGTTTCCTTCTTTGTCTTGTATTTTCCTAGCTAGGGATTAGCAACTTCTAAAGGGACTGCAGTAAGA
This sequence comes from Antrostomus carolinensis, assembly GCF_000700745.2. Lineage (NCBI taxonomy): Eukaryota > Metazoa > Chordata > Aves > Caprimulgiformes > Caprimulgidae > Antrostomus > Antrostomus carolinensis. The sequence goes on along the minus strand of NW_010314507.1, from coordinate 66,237 downwards.
AAATCATATAAAAATGTGACTTAGCATTATGTCCTTGATTAGGCTCTGCAAAAGGAGGAAATTAAGGATGGGAGTCACAGCTTGCTACTCTATATTCAGTTAGGACTGGCTTCTTTGTGGCTGCGGTTCATGCAGGATGTTCAGTTATCTAATACAGCCTGATTCTGGCAGCAGAACAATTAGAATGGAAAGCATAACTTAAAACAGGTTCTGGCAATATTTTTTTTCCTTTGGTTATGACATCTTCAGCAGACTTAAAACAGCAGTCATCAGATTGTATCCTATGCTGAAATTCCAAATTCATATTCTGAAACTGAATGCAGCTTTAAAAATACTTAACAATACAAAAATTGAATACAATATGACTGAATAAAGCAAGCAGAGAAGAGCTTTGATGCCTACACACTTATGTAACAAAATACAAGAGAAAAATAAATGCTATATTTAAGCACAACATCCTAAAACTGACCTCTGTTCTGTGGAGAGCTCAAAGTAGGTTCTTACATCAAGTAATAGGTCAATAACACGCTCAAGGTGTGTAATGCTCAAGCACAAGCACCACTAACAATGATAAATCTTGCACATCTCTCTTCTTTTGCATGACTCGTTTTTTTGCAAAGATTCTTATAATCTGGCAGAGTTTTCCTACCTAACAATAATCATCACCCTTTCCCCCCAGCTGGTCTGCACAGCTTCCTGATGAGCTGGCCTTGCTGCAGAGTATAGCACAAAGTCAAGTCACACACAGATTAAAATACCTCTCTTCCTACACATTTCCACCTCGTGGCTATTTTTCCCTCCAGACACACATTCTTAAGCAGCCTTCAGTTTCACTGATGATAGCTCAGGTACTTCAATGGCAGTTTGAACAGCAATGTGAAGGAAACACAATACCCAAAAAACCTCCACCTCCGGAAGTCTGTAATTTGTCTCCTGCCCAGACCTAGGTGCTCATGTTGAAAAATATCCCTCTGGTTTTGCCTTATTATATTCTTTTCCTGCTATTGGCCACCGTTAGAGACAGAGTGCTGACCCAGGCTGGTGTTTGTCTGGATTTGAGACATTCTTAAATGTGCGTGCTGTCCTCGTGCACTCTAGTATACCCATCTACTGTGAAGGGGAAAGGGTTCAGATCCCCTCACCTTTTCCTTTGGGATAAGGTGTACCTTTTTGTCCCTCCATTCTTAACTGGTAGAGTTTCCAGCAGTTTTATTCTTCCTCCCAAATTCTGTTTCTGTTATGATTTATTATCTCTCAATTATATTCAATAATAAACAACAAAAAGTCAAGTTGGGCTGTTGGGTATTATCCAATGATCGGAAAAAAGCATGGAGTCTTCATTCATTTCAAAATTAGCCAATTAGCAAGCTACAGTGACAAGGCAACCAAAGACTTTCATGAATGACATACTTACCCTTTAGTTTGAGGTCTACATTTTGCCGCAGCCAAGGATAAACACCATAGTTTGACATGTCTTCAGGAATAGGGTGATTATATATCCAGCCATCACATGCAAATCGATAAAAGTTCTCACACGGATCTACAGATTGATTTATCTTGCTTAGGATGCCAGCGGCTGTAAAAAAGATACCACATAGATTTTGTGGAACCCTTTTTCCTAAACAGAGGATTACATGAGGTCACAGTCCAGAAATTACTATTAACATTTATCACCTGCAAGCTAAGCCTTGCTGTTACAGGACTGATGTATGCCCCTATCTCTGTCATTTTTTTAAAAGATCAGCAAAAATACCACCCAGCTTCTCTATCATCTAACAGTACCTATATGAGAAAAAAAAAAAAAAAAAAAAAAAAGCAAAATATCTGCAATGAATGTTCTTAAGTGTCATACAGCAAAGACCACTGAACCTAGCACTACAGGAATATTAACTGCTGGAGCCAGACACCTGAAGACAGGCTATCCACTGTTGTCATGATGTAATTGCCTGAGGAATTCAGCAGCAATACATATCAAGTAGATTGTAATTAGCATTCCAGAAATTATGCACTGTTTACCTTTAGCTGAATAGCTGCACAAGAAAACAAATCAAGTTCTGATCTACAGTTCATTGGAAAAGATAATTGTAGTATTTTCAGCTCCATTTTGTGATTTTTTTCTGGCTATCACAAGTGAGACTGGTAAGAGAGAAATCAGTTTGACAAGCCATAGACTTAATAACTTTTAAATATCTAATCAAATGGTCATGCACCATAGTTTTTGTGGCATAAATCTACATGGGTCAAGTAACACAGAATATATGGATACTGGACGTTTTTTTGTCTAAACAACTATGTGTTTTGAGGCTTATCCAAATAACTGATTAAAAATCCTAGCAGGAAATCTTATAACTTTCACAGATTATATGGTGCCATTTCTAGCATCCCGTAACTCTTCATCCACCTACAGTAACTCTCACTATGATATTTTTATGTCTCAACTGTAATTCTCTTTCACATTAGAAACTCTCAAACTGACTACATTGAAGACATTTTAGTCCTTGGTAATTTTCTATAACTCCTGGAAAAGCTGTACAGCAAGGCAGGCCTGAGGTCTCAAGACGCTAGGTAGTCACTACACAGTCTACTCTGAGCTAAATCAGTCAGGTCACGTAGATGTCCAAGTCAGCTTCTGCTGAGCTTGAAAAAAAAAAAAAAATAAAAAAAAAAATAAAAAAAACCTTGATATTTTATGTGCATGTGAGAAGAAGTAAATTCAGATTCAAACTTCCTAAGTGACATTTTTTTTTTGTTCAGGTTTTTGGGGTGCTGGTGGTGGTATTTTGATTAGTCACCCCACTTTAATATTTGCATTTATTCAAGAAAAAGCTCTAGAGGGTGGTGTCTAGAGTGTCCAAGAGCACTGTCAGTGTAGTGCAGAGCAGAAGAAGAATGACAAGAAACATCCTGGTAATGTTGAGATCTGCAAATTTTTCAATTTATGGAGCCCCATAGAATTTGTCAGAATTTTAAACACGCACCAAACACCTCACAGTTCAGAATGGAAATAAATACACTTATAAGTTCACAGAATGCCCACTTTGTTTTCAATAAAATAACTCTGGGGGCCGATATCTAGATGTGGTAACTATTGTTTGATATGTGCTCTCATTACACTCAATGATAAAGTTCTCCTTGATTTAATGTAAGCAAAACTCTGGCAAAACTGGCCAGTGCAGAATACGTCTCCCAGGTCCTACCAAGCCCAGTCCCTTCAGCTCACATTTAATACTAATGAACATCCCAGTTCTATAATGGTTACCACATGTATCTCTGGGTGGGGAAAAGAGCTTGCCAATATGGAAATAGCTGCAGATTTAGAGTCATAGTCACCACATTACAGTTCTGCAAGGCTGTGCAAGATCTAGCCCCAAAGCATCTCTGTGCTTAACAACTCACTTGCTAATCCTCTGACTACTGGGAAGGAATCAACAAAACACACCTGAAGATCAAGTTGCCCAAAATTTGGTTTCCTATTAAAAATAAATAGACCCTGTGGGAAACTTTGACTTAACCTGGGTAGAATAGAGTAAAAACAATTTAAAACATGAATTTTCATCACAGAAAATAAACAGATTTGCAGCAACTTAAGCAGTGTCTTTTAAAAAAGGTGGGTGAAGGGTTTTTTTCTTTACTATTAATGAAGCTTTCTGAGTAAAATGTATCGTGGAAAAAATTTAAACAGTATAAACAACTCATTAACATACTATAATCATGATATAATAGAAAATAAAATTGTTACTTACCAGCTTCAATGCATTCTGAGGTCAAACAGTACTGTTGTTTTGGATGAAACTTTATAAGACCTTGGCTAACTGCAAAATGGAAAAATCATAATGAGATCATTTGTAATGAATTTTGACCATTGCAGCCAAATGTTGTGTACTTGATAATTCAAATGTCAGTGCAAGCTCTAGCCCTAATGCATAGCTGACTGAATTAATTTAAAACAGTTAGAATGTAACATTAAGTAAATACTGCAGCTCATAACAACTTATTTTCCGCTCCTACACCCGCTTTCTCCTTCCTCTCTCTTTGCTCATAAGCAGTGTGGAGCAAGGGTTGTCTCATTGTACGTCTGCACGGTGCCTGGTGTAAAAATACCTCAGCCTTACTCGTGGATGGTGATGCCCATCACAATACAAACAATAATCATAGCTGTTATCATCCTCCAGAGATGCACCTTTCACAGCTGGAGATGCAACATGGAGCTATCAAGCCATCTTCTGCCAGGTTTCCACAGCTACCTCGTGAGCTGTGGGGCTCACACTTCTGCACCTCTTCCCGCAGCAGCACAGCACTCCCTGGCCCCACCAGCATGACCCACCATCAACGGGGCGCTTTCAGGGTCCCCTTATTCCAGCTTGGAATAAACCAGACAGCAGTGGGCACAGGGATGGCTGTGGTTTATAAGGCACAGTCCAATTTCTGTCTGAACTGACTCCCAGAAGTATTGTAATGGTATTTGCTTCCTCAAAACCTTGCTGACAAGGACTATTAAATTGTCAGTTAATTTTGCTCATCTTTCAAAAAACGTGTATTACAGCTGCCACTGAAGCTTAAGCATAAAAATTGCTAATTTCAGACACTGTTTTCAGGCAGCAAATATACAGATAATTGATACTTGGGATGAGGGTGGGAGAGTCCTGAGTAAATGAAATAAAACTCAGTAGATGTGCTCAGTAGACAAATTTCTCATTCTATCCATTATCTTAATAACTCAGTCTGTAGCAAGAATAAATAAATAAATAAACAAAAAAACAAACAAAAAACTCAACAGTTAAATACATTAAGGTATCATACCTTTACCAGTGCTGATAGTCGTTAAGTAATTTCGCCTGTAGCTACATATTGTTCAAAAGGGACAGGAAAACGTGAAATGTTATTTCAGCACAGGAAAGTTATGACCTAAAAACCTAAAGCTGGAATTGAACATAAAGCTGTTTCATCTCTTCTAACCTCATAGCTTTAGTGACAATTAATGACAGAAATGGCTGTATTTCAATCAAATTTTCTTAGAAACTGAGGATGTAAAACTATTTCTGGACAACTTTACCAAAGCTTGCATTGACTTAGTGAAACACAACCCCTCAATAACCCTTGCAAATTAGCCAAGAAACACAGGAGATTTTGTGGCATAAATAAAATATTGCAGAACAGTAGAAAATAGAGAAGTAGAGGTCTCCAAATTATGACTTTGAGCCACATAAAATACAAATAATGGATAATGTGCCTATTAAGTGTTGCTCTCTTTCCAACTCACCTTTTCCCTGCTTTAAAGTTAGCCTTTTAGAACTCGTCCAGGTTTTTAATGTTTGCTAGATTTTTTTTTTCTTAAAGCAGAGAAAGGAGACAAAATCCCAGACACCATTTAACTCTTTTGCACTTGATTGAAAATGAGAGAGAATGAAAAAGAATCAGTAAAGAATCTGAAGTAGCCTTCATCGTTTTGACACTTCTAACCAAAAGCAAAAGACCATTTCAACCAGTTTTGTTCTATTTACAACTTCATCATTAAAGCAAATGAAAAAAAAATATTTGGCAGTAACTTTGGTTCCCTTTTAATTAAGAGTTAATTTTGATTAAAATACTCCACCCGTTTTTGTTTTGTTGTTTGTTTTTTTTTTCCCTCTTGCCTTTTTGTCATTGTGGTTGTTAAAAGAGCTAACCATTACATTATTACCTATGGTTATAACACTCAGTGTCCCAGCTTCTTCCTCTTTAAGCCTATTTCCAGATTCCTAAGCAAATATCACAATAATTAATCTCCCCTCAAAAATTTGAAAGGGAAAAAGGCATACAAATATGCAGTTGCAAATAATGTGTGTGTTCCTATAACCTGCAAAGTCAAAAGGACTTCCAAGTCAGGATGAGAGGCCACTGAATTGAGGTTCAAAGCTGCCTGGCCTTTTGCCCAAGAGGACTGGAGAGTGATCTGCTTTCTTTTGCTCTGGCCTCAGTTCCCAAGGAGGAGGTGGCTCCTCTCCTGCCACAGCCCACAGCACTGTCTGGAGAGTCGCAGGCAGGGCCCGTGAGCCCAAGTGACTCCCCTGGTAGCTCCTCGCTGAAGTCACAGTATGGCTACAGCTTGTATGAGCAAGTAACAGTAAATAAAAATACATGATTCTCCCAGATTCCTCTTAGAGTTGTAGGAACTCTGAGAAGAAGAAACAAGAGAAGCAGAAGGCTACGTTTAACTCCTCAGCCTGGAAAATTGTAGGGGAATTGTTTGAGGTCTACAAGAAACAGCAAGTTTTGCAGATTAAATTAGAGGAAAAAAGGTCACCTTGATGTGCCTGAAATGTTTCACATGATGAGAAATAGTGTTTTCCTTTTCTACAGTTTAACAAAACTAAAAAAGAGAGTTAAACTCAAACTTACAAACAAAACATGGTGTCACTATGAAACATGGAAACACTGCATTGACAAAATGTTAAAACAATTTTCCTTTTTTCCTTTATTCTTTTGGTTGAAAACCTCAATTTCCACAAAGTTCCTAAAAACATTTTTATTGAGCCAAGGCCAGCATTTTCATTTTCTTAGCAGTTATGCCAATGAAAATTTTAACACTGAATTCCTGGCTACAGAATATGCTCCAGCACACAGAAAACTAGCTCTAAGAATTAATACATTTGCTTGAATTTCCACATCTGGTCTATGGATAAAGCACTTCTGTCTCTGACAAGCTAAGGTGGTAAATGTTCATTGCCTTTTACAATCAATAAACAAGAAATCTAGTGCTGAAAAAAAAAAAAAAATAAGGTCTCTCCATTACTTCCTGGTATTTGAAGTTGTATTCTTTAAGTGAAAAACTTTATTTTTCATCTAGAAAAAATATTTTGCACTAACAAGTTAAATATTTGATCCTGCTCATGTTTATAAGGAGTTTTATGGAATTGAGTGGGATTACTCACATATGCAGAAGTTACTTGCTGCAAATGTTTGTAGAACTTGCTCTAGAGCAGAAAAACACCGATTGTGAATCTGGTGCTTTAAATATTCTATAGAAAACCCATCATAATTTCCTCTGTTGTGATTATAAATGAAGTAGACCTTTCAAACAAGACCACAAGATCATAAGTGGTCAGACTGAAGCAAAAGATACGTTTAGAGACTAAGTTTTCTCCAGTCCAGGGAAATATGTGTTGGTCTAAAAAAGTGAAAAGTTGGACTGAATTGTTCCAAAAAAGGATCTGTCTTTGCAAATTCTTACAGGATATAACACTGCTTTTTCTTCTCTGCCTGGTATTTCTGGGTACGTTTATACTTCTTCACATCATTTTTTAGGTGTAGGCATATGCTTCCATGTGATATTCCAAGAAAACCAATCAACAGATAATTCCAAATCCCAGAGAGGGAAAAATAATTCTCTCTATTATGTCTAGTTACAGCTTATAAATCTGATCAAAACATTTTAATTTCATCCCAGATGCACTTTTTATGATTTTTGCAAAGACAACTTTGCAATTCATGGTAGAATAACAAAAACATCTAAAAAATGTGCAAGCGTATGCATTATTGAAGCATTCTACAGGAATTTTAGTCAAGCCCTAAATGAAAACCAAATGAAGGAAAACCCAAAATATTCCATAAAATGTGTGCACTACAGATTCATATTCAGGAAACAGAGAATATTAGCCCACATTGGTCACAATCTGCGAGTTTGCAATCAGCATTACCGACGTGCATAATCTCACCCGTTTCTTCCCATTCTGCCAAAGAACCCAATTCTGGCTAGAACACATTCAACTGGGCATCCAAATTTAAATACAGCATTCAAAAAGTTACATGAGCTCACATCACATCTTCTAGCTCTAATGTTGTCACAACGATCCCTTTCCTGACACATTTCCATTTCAGGATAAATATCAAATGGGGGGAAAAGGAGACCGAGATATTCACCAAAACACGTCATAGGGTACAAACACTGGCACCGAGCAGGCAGGCTGGGGAGGGTTACATTCAGCTTAGCCTCGACCCTTTCACTTACCCAAGAAAAGCGCAGTGCCAAGCACAACGGTGCCACTCACAAAGACACCGAGGGCAATCCGTGTGGCTTTGTTGGCTGTTCTCCTGGCCTCGGGTGCCGTCTCTCCTTCCATCGGGATGGCTTGGGATGTGTTTCCTCTTGCAGAAGTCTGGGTTTTCCTCTGCTGCCGTGGTATCAGTATTTCAACTGTTCACATAACTGCACCCATGAGGTCTCCTCCTCCTCCTCTCTCCTATTTACAACTCCAGGTTCCTGTCATGAACTATTTCCTAGGCACTTCCTGCTCTCCCCCTCTCAAAGGAAAATCATGCATAAAATAGTAGCTGTCTCCTACGTTTTTGTCTGACCAGGAGGAGGAAAAGCAAGCGGTGACCACTGCATGCACAGCCCTTGCTGCCTGGAGAGCCTCTATGAGCCAATCGCTCAGCAGTCCCCCTTATCAGGGGTTCCCAACACAAGGATTTCACAATATTGCTGAACAGATGTTTTAGCTATTCAAACATATAGCTGTAAACCCTTTACAATCAAAGCAGGATTGCTGACAACTTTTACAAACTTACGGAAGGTTTTGGTTTTTTCCCTTGTGCTTATTTAAAAAGACTAATCATCTGCTGACTAAAGTTTCCTCTTCTTAAACCGTTCCTGCTGCATCATTAGGCTTCACCAGAAGAGATACTCACTCAGAGGACAAATCCTTTTTTAAAGCTTCCTAAGAGCTCTTAGAATATCATGTAGCATTTTATTTTGGGAATTTGGTATGTGACACTGTGTGCCAAAAATCACAGTCATACCGCACAAAGCAATAATCAGCACAACCTACAGAATAGTGCTGCTTTAAAAGCTAGATTATTTTTTTTCCAGGCAAGATATTTCAGTCCTTGCTGATACACAATGAATCTTAGGAGATGATCCTATGCTTCCAAGTCAAGTACTACTATGAGCTTAGTGGAAAGTATCTATTTGGCACTTCAAGTTAGTGGGAATAATAAAGAAGAAAAAAAAGAAAAGAAAAGAAAAAAAGAAAAAAGAAGCCTTATTTATATGGATTTCTCAGTTTCTGTCTTAGAATTGATGAGCCTCTCTCCAGGTAGCAAGGTTTCCCCATTCATCAATTAACAAAATGAATCATTTCAAGGTGAATTCTCTGAGCTGCCTGTGACATTCAGCCTTCTGACAAGTTCTCGCTACCTACAGAGCTGGACTCCCATGAAAACATAGGGATGTCAGGACAGGCAGCACCATGCTTATGCTCCCACCCACAGTTTGTGTGTCTGAGCTACTTCTATGTGGATTTATGAGTTCTTATCTCCCCCTCACCCATCCTGATAAAAAACTGCACAAGTAGAGGGAAGAAAGACATATGTTACAAGGTGTGCGTGTGATGGCAAAGTTACCTGTTTGGAGACTGAATGTTTTTTTCCTGTAAGCACCTGCACAAAAGTTGTCCTGGATCCCAGATAGGCATAAATGGAAACCCCACTCCATTCACAAGAAGAATTAAGAGTTTGAAGGTCCTGAAACCCCTCACTACTCAACACCCTGTACAGCCAGGCTGAGGTCCTGCAAAGAAAATGCCCTCATTTCTGATTCCCATCTCTGTTTGCTAGCAACCTCCAAGACAGCGTTCTCACCTATGCTTGGCACACAACAGGAAAAAAAACATTTGTTTCTTTTCGCCTACCTACTTGTCTCACATTTAAGCCATGATTTTTGACATCCATCAACTGATGAAGAAGAAGGAAATGATGCCAGAGAATGAGGAGGACCACGTACCTCCCAGTACAAGAGTTTCCATTCATGCACACTCCATGGGTGTGGGCAGATCCCTGGTTACAAACAATCCCCAGTACAAGTCTGTTACCAGCACAGGTTTGAGAAGGTATTTAAGCGATGTTGGTGTTATTGAGTCGTCATATCAGAAATCACTAGGAGTATCAAAGGTGCTGCCAAAAGGGCAGAGCGTTGACACAGAAAATGTACGGACATGCTGTGATCGCAACACAATCAGCTTTGCCCATGATTCAGACATGGAGTAAACCTCAAAAGAGTGCTCTGACATTTGCTATTGGTTGCCTGATGGTTTTCCTTCCGTGCCAGTACTGAACCACCAGCAGTACAAATGCTGAATGGTTATTAGACCTATGCATACTGTCCATCAGCTTTATATCCCCCCAACCAACATTAAATGATCTCATCCCTACTCAATTTTCCCCATACTTTGTAACTTTAAAGTTTTTCTCCCTAGAGAAGCATGAGCATGTACTGATACTGTGCTCTATTAGTTTCACTAACTGCATTTTGCTTTCGAGGTATGATCCCTTTCTAGGACAATATCAGGCAAGAAACCAATAAAAGCTTTCAACAGTGCAAAGCAGCAACCAGTTGTTTCCTTCAGGAATATTGTGGGGTGAAGAGGGAAAAGGGAGATAGAGAAACAAATAAGAGGGAAAAGCTGGACAATTCAGCCCCCTTTCCCAAACAGCCAAAGAGGAGGTGGGGCTATGGAAACATGGAGATAACCCAACAAGAACTAGCAAGTTACAACTACATGACTCCTGAAGAGTCAGCCCCAGGCAGCGCACAATTCTTCTGGCAAGAAAAATCACAAATAAACTTCCAGCAACAGAATGACTCCTCTAAGTTTGGATTTGTGGGCTTATTTACACCATAGCATACTATAAGTGTCCTTCCCTCTGGCTGTTGAGCCTGGTTGTAGTCAGTAACTCATCTGGGTTTCTCCAGCATGTACAGAACTATGAAATTAGGGCTAAAACACAAACAGCTGCAAGTAACAGCTGCAGAGGTCCATTTCTGGAAGCATTTGAAGAGGTGCACAGACCACATGTGAATCAGCTTCTGATACTGATCAGTAACAGAAGTTTGTGGAATTTGAGATGTGTTTCTGATGCGTGTACTAGGATTTGGTTGCCTTGCTTATCATAACTCCAGCAGCTCTTTTGCAGGTACAGGGTACATGGTCATGCTTACTACTGGAACTGCTAATACCACTATTATAGCCCAATAAGGCACTTAATGAGGCTGTGCAAAGTCTTTTTTAAATATTAATAAAACATTGAATAGACATAGTGGGGAAAAAAGCAATAATTAATTGCAACATGCTCTAAATCACTCTGTGCAGTCAGAATTGCCTCTGACCAAGATCTCACTCAAACAATGGGATGACTCTGGCACTTATAACAATACCAGGACAATGCACAAACATTTCCACCCAAACCCATATGCAAGAGCTGGCAAACCCTCTGGAACATGCTCCAGGCTGAACCACAGCAAGAGTGTCCCAGCTTCTAGAAAGTGTCTATATATGTAAGTGTTCATGCATGCACACTCACAAACACAAGCACCTGTACATAACCTTGCTGTTTCACAAGCAGATACAATTTAGTTTTCCATCGATTACACCAGAGTCAAGCAAGAGTGCTTGATCAGAGCTAAAAAAAAAAATATATATAGTACTATGTCAGCTTCTCCCCACATAACTTGGTTCATGGAAGTTCACATTTCTTGAGGTTTGATTATTCAATAGACACACAAAACCCCACATTTTACCTAGTTATCACTGGCAACAGTCAAAACCAGAGTTACATAGGTGTCACTGAACGTTTGGAACAACAAAACAGCTCAAGGTCAACAAACGTTCAGCCCAAGCTTGCTGAAAGACCTGCTTGCAATGAGTCTGAGCACTGTAAAACATTTTATCTTTCTTGCATTTACGTAACTTCAAAATGTGTTAAAACAATTAATGATACTTTTAATGAGGATAGAAAAAATAGTTCAAAGTGTAAGAAACAAAATAATGCATGTAAAACATATTAGGCTACACTAATACCTTAGCTGCAGAGACATTTCCTCACAAGACACTGTCCTCATGGTGCACATTACACTTACCCTATCTGGAAGGCAACTGACAGGTAACCTCAGAGGAATTAGTTAAGCAGACAGAAGCAGTTCACAATCAAAGCATCACAGCTTTGATGATACCCTATTGAGCATTTTTAGAAGTTTTCAAAGACAGGTTGGATGAGGCTTTGAGCAACTTGGTCTAGTGGATGGTGTCCCTGCTGATGGCAGTGGGGGTTGGAACTAGATGATCTTTTAGGTCCCTTCCAACCCAAACCATTCTTTGATTCTATGATTTTTAGCTCATGGTAAAAGGAAGAATATAGCCACTACTACACTGCAGGAGGCAGAGCTACTAGATACAGCTTTGAGTGGCTTCAGCTGAAAAACAGAGGTATATGCTGGCTTCGTCGAAATAGATTAATTAGTGCAGGTCAGAGCACAGCCCATATTCCATTTCATTTCAAGTGTTCCACTATGGGGCCTTGAACTGTTTTTTTCAAACTATGCAGCTGTCGTAGCCAGAATTGGTCAACTGGGCTTTATGTACGTACAATGTGCTTGAGAAAAACCCAACATGTTCCATTTGAAGACGCCCTGACCATTTTTCCTCAGAGCTCTGAATCTTATAAATTATATTCTCTTGGCTACAAACCCACACAGATTTCCATGCTGCAGCCAACAGCAACCACACTCTGGCACAAACAGGTTCTTTATTCATGTGACAGATACATCTGGAAATAAATAACTCCATTGTTTTCCACTGGTACATCCACATCACAGATGGTCTCAGTGCAGTTGTGAGAATGTGGGTCATTAATTAGGAACTAATACAGGGCCAACAGGCCTTGCAGGGCTCTGAACATGGCTGGTGGCAAGCTTTTCCACAAACCATAACCACAACTGTGAAGAGAATGCTCTGCAAAGCAGAAAACTCTGTCCTTCCAGTACTTAATTCCTTAAATCAATTTTTTATTTATTCCAAGTAGGCTAAGCTATTATTATTCCAAGAAAAATTTGTCCAGGCTGCAGGAAACATTGCATTCTCTGACCAAACAGTGCTTGTACCTAACCCAAACAAGCAACTCACTATGAACGCCAACATCTGGGATGATTAAAGTTAAACCACTCAAGTCCACAAGCTTTTTCAGATATTTTTTTTTTTTTTTTTTTAAAAAAGCACTTTAATGAAACAATGCATATGTTCTCAAGCAGAAAGAACTGCTTACGGTCTTGTGGCAATTTTTCGTCAAGAAGCAGATTAAATTATTGCTAAACAAAACACTACTTCTAAAGGCCATATTCACACTCTAACAAGAGTGTATTTACATATATCCATCACACATCCATACTCCTCATCTGTCATCCTGCTACATAGATTAAACCTGGAGTCTGTGTCCAGTGTACATGCTGACAGGGGCTGTAGAAAGCCGTGTTAGTTGGGAATTAAGAAATATATCAAATACTCTGGAGTAACGCACAGCCAATTTTTTTTGCTTTTTTCATATGAGCTAACTGTGAAAATAACTTGAAAAAGTAATGAAAAAAGATATTGATGAGAAATGTGACATTTCCAATGGCCACAGCAGTAGGTGCAGGGGTATAGGCAGGACACAATTACCTGTTTTTTCTTTAAGATATTTCATTAGGGCCACGAGAGGCCACACATTTTGCTCTCTCCAGATCTTCACTCACAGTTATCAAAGACTATTTATGTGAACAGTGGAAGCAAGGAAGCTTGGTTTCCAATGAGTTTGTCTCATGGATGAATTTTCATGTGTGATGAGATGTATGTCCACCAACATTTGAAATCAAGAGGAGGACAGCCATCAGATCCACATATGGCTGCTCTCAGCACCTACCAAGGAGGCCCCCTCTACTGTCCTCCACTCAGAGAAGCATGCCTCCCTCTGCAAAAGCAATGGCTCCTGCCTACTCTCACACTTGGATCTCCAAAGGTATTAGCACAACAGCACAAATCTATCTTCAGAAGCATCAGAGCTCAGACACAGCTGAAAACATAAGCAGAGCAATTGCTCCACAAGTGTCACTGAACAGGTAACTGAGGGCACCCTGACAATGTAAAAGGGCATCTGTTCACTTGCTTGTGCTGACCTTTGTAGAAAAAAACCTGAAAAAGTGGACCAAAAACATGCTTTACTACCCAAGGCAGTAGAGCTCAGAAGTCCCATAAGGTGAAAACTCTTCTCGCACAAAGGCCATTCAGTCACATCCCTCTGCATGATGGATTCTCCTGTGCCTACTAAGGCCTATACTCACACTGAAGCCTTTGTAGCAGAAACAAAAGACCTTTCCACCCAGGCAAGATGTTGTCAGAATTTAATATATTTGAGCCCAAATTCCCTTTGTCAAGTTTGGTTGAAGTCGGCTGACAAGGTCTAGGGTTACTGAGCAAAGGCTGGGTGGGAGAGAGGGGGGATGGATCTAGGGAAAGCACAGCTGCATAACCTCTGTTTTCAGAGAACAGGCTGGCTTAACCCCTGCTCTTCCAGGGTGTTACTACAACCAGCTTGGGATCTTCCTGAAGTTAGTTTTACTTTAAAGGCATTTTATTCAAGTGGATTCTTTTTCTTCTCCCTCATCTCAAAATGAGATTACAATCAACCATGCACAGAGTTAAAAACTAGAAAAATCCCACATTAAATAAGATGTCCTAACTACAACTTCCCACGACAACAAGAGAGTTTGTGTCTCTCATTCACTAGAGGTATTTCTAGTTACCATCTGTTCTTGTCTCAGTCTTGGTGCTACTCCAGTGATTATGCCCATGTCTAATAATGATGTGCAGCAGCCCCTCAGGAAGGTTTAAATGCATTTGGCCATTGAGTTCTCTGGAAAGGGGAGGCCAGAGTCACTTCAGGTTGAAACCACAGCATGAGGTCCCACAGGACAGAATCGACAAGACCAAAAACATTTGCTTTCCTGAAGCCACAGAAATCCTCAAGAATCAAGAGGTAGGCACTAAAGATAATTACATTTACAAACCAAATTGCTATGTCTCTGACAGCCCTTTCCTGAAGTTTCCAACATCTCTATTCAAAATAAAGCTTTGAGGGTTGTTTTTTCCTATTGACACAAGGCTATAAACCACATATATTTGTCACTGACTTACATTTTTATGGATTTATATCCAAACCTGATTAAAACAAAACAAAGCTTTTAGTAAGACTTGTAGACATTCACACAGGCTATTTGCTGTACTCATAGATATTTCTTAAAGTCAGTGCTTCAGATTTTCACTGAATTTGGCTAAATTTGTACTAGTTTCAACCTTATTGCAATGCTTGGGTAGAGGATTTATCTAGGACCAAAGAAAAACACAGTGATTTTCTTCTTTTATGACTTATCTGCATACACTGAAGCAGGAAAGTAGGTGTTCTGGATTATCTGGTTTCAATTTCTAGTATCACAAAAAATTTGCACGAGGAGAGCACAAATCTGAAAGGGGCTTAAGCAAAAATGTCAAACATTGTTTCTGCTCTGAGCAGAATAATTTAAGAAAAACACTCGTACCTCTCTTTGTAAAAGGCAAAAACAAAATAAAAACTTAGTAGCACAGTTAAAATAGTATTAGAAAAGATGATTGAAGCTCTTAAAGGGGATCCAAAGACTCAGCAATTGTACAGTGCTGAAGACACCTACAACTTTGCCACCTCAGCCATTACAGGCCAAAATAAATATAAATGGAATGATGAAAATCTGAGGGAAAGCTCTTACAAAGAAAAGCGAGAGGCTGCAGCTGCTTAGAGGCTACAGGATGAAAAAGGCAGTAGCAATAAATTCTCATTGTCTTTATCTACCTGAGGAAAAAAACTGAAAGACAAAACAGTCATCAGAATGCAGAGTTCTGTACTGAGCTTTGTGTCAAATACACCCAAATCACTTGTCAGACATCGAAAGCTGGATCACTATGTGGTATTACTCCCAATGCACTTTTGCTAGAACCTGAGAACAAGAAGCTGGACCAGGGACCCTCTGATTAAAGTGCCCTCAGTATGGCTCTAACTACTCTTAGATATTTAAATAACTGTGCAATGAAATTAGCAATACTGTTAGCAAAGCTAATCACAATGACAAAAATAGTCATGATCAAGTATGCTTACAGGGAAGGAAAATCATGTTGACCTAAACTAAATCCTTTTTAAAAGCTTGCAAAAGGATCATGCTCTTCTGAAGCAGCTTCCTTCTTCAATACGGACTTCAAGCAAATAACAGAATCTTAGTCCACTAAAAGATGCTGATGAATTCACCAATCTTCAAGTTTATGCTATTTCTGCTTACAATTCTTCAAAATTACTGCAAACATCGTCAGCCTCTTCCTTGGTTGAACTGGTTGACTGAAATGGGAGATTCATTACCCAATTTTACACAATGTTCAAGTCAAACTTTCATTAAGATAATGCTTTTAGTAAAAAGTGATAGTCATTGTAAGTATCTTGCAATTTGCACTTAAAATTATGGTCATGGGAAATATCTTGCAATTTGGATTATGAACAGAAATAAAATTGGCTGGAACACACTCATAGCATCTGCTTTGCCTAGGCAAAACTCTACAGCCAGGCAAAAGTTTCTAAAAATGAACTAGGAGTATCATGGCCTTTGAAACAGCAGCTAATGAGAGAAAGTAAAAGCCTGTACAGGCATATTCCATCTGCCCAACCCAGAGAGAAAGCACTCACACCCAGACTACATCTCTGCTAAGACACACAAGAACATCCTACTGGCTTCCCAAGTGTGACTTGGCTCTGCATCTGGGCACAACCTGCACCCACATTCAGGGCAGCCAAGGACAGAACAACACTGATACAAGACCTTGAGGAGAACCAGAGTGTGTTAGGGCTAAAAGAAAGATCAGGATCCCAGGCTGTGCTGTAGCCAGCCAAGATGTGGTCATGCAGCCCAGGTTATCAACTATTTTAAGTGAAAGACCCCCATTTCCTTGCAGGTCTCTCTTACACTTCCTAGAGCCTAAGACCTATTCCTCTTACACAGACACTTTAAGTTTATCTGGTACCAAGTCTTACACTAGAAAAGTAGTCTGAGAAAACGCAGTGCCACATTCCAGCTTTCCACCGAGCTGCTGACCTTTGCTAGAGTTAATTCATTCCCTTTGCAGTCGCTACTCACACCTTTCAGAGCACCAGAACAGGTCATTGGGAATGATGCAAACAGGAGGCATTTCATTCTGAGTCAATCAGATAAACTCATCGTCTCATCCAAGCTTTCATACTGTGATACCATGACTGCATTTTCTCAGGGCATTGCAGCCTTTGCCTTCAGAAAACATGCTCTTAAGAGGAATCATGTGTTTTCAATTTCATTTCATAAAATCATTTATGGCTTACTGTTTTTATTTTAACCATCTATTTTTCTTCACTATATGAGGATAAAAGCAACTATAAAGCACTATTTTAAGTTACATAAAATACTGAATGAAACACATCTACTGTTGCATGAATCTGGAAACACCATAAAAAATGTAAAGCTATTAAAATGTATTTTGATTGGCATGACATAAAAATGTATTTTAGTGTGTCTGAGTTCAGATGTATTTGGGTATCATTTGTTCACAACTGAATGCTCAAGAAAGGCTGAATTTCTGCCACTCACTGAAAAAATGATTCACCCGCTGCCACCGGGCACTCAAGCAGGTCCTGAGAAGCCAGGTCACAAGCATGATCCAGACCCAGTCCGTGTTCTTCTGCCCTCCTGAGTAACGTATGTCCAAGTATGGAGAAGCACTTCTGCTAGATGAAGGAAACCACCTTGGAGTGCTTCACTGTGGCCCACACAGCTTGCTTCCAGCTGTAGCTCACTGAGCAGCTGCTTACCTTTGTAATAACATATAATAGTACTCTTTCTGCACATGGATCTAAAACCACATTGCTGATTTTTGCTTGTAGTGAAAATAAAGTGAAATAATAGGACTTGCATTTCTTTCTTTTTAAAGAACATAGCAAAATAGATCAACAGCCATGAAGTTCACGTTGCACAAAATGGGTCCTGACCACATATTCTTTAAAACAAACCCCTCATGAGGAAATGTACCTAAAACTTGAGTGGCGTTATCATTTTTAACATAACCTCAGAAAACAGAACAAAACCAGTTCATTTACTTGAAAATGAAGTTTAAATTTTGTTTAAAAATTTTGAAGGCATGAATGGCAACGAGTAATCCGGGGGAAAAAAAAACAACCAAACAAACAAACCACACATTTCCCTGTAAAAGCTACATGCAGGTTATCAACACAAACAAAACTCTTTATTTCCATTAGATCAAAGTTGCATGTGGTTTCTGCAGGATCACCTTTTAGCTGCTCTCAAAAATTCAAACTCCTTGAAACTTCTGGATGACTGAAATCGTATCATAGAATATCTCAAGTTGGAAGGGACTCATAAATGATTCTTTGGATAGGATTAAACAACAAGAAAAAAAACCCAAGGGGTAACTCCCTCAACAACTCCTCCCCTATATTTCTAAAGCAGGTATAAACTACGATGCTACAGCCTTTACTTTGAAAATGTATCCCTTATCCTGCACCTTCCTCTGACCTGCTCCCCACATCACTGGTTCCCATGCCTGCACACCACTCAGGTCTGCCAGCACAAGCGCTTATCTGGCAACACGGTGAACCAGACAGGTCCGTTTTAAAAACGGTATGCTTTTTCATTTCAGCAGTGTACCTCAAGTGAGATCAGTTCCCCATCTCCCTTTAATGTCTCTGCTTGCTCATTTTTAACGTAATCCGTTTGCCACATGTCCACAGAAGAGCTAGGTGTAACTCTCACAGCAGAAAAGCTAAGGTAGGGTGAGAACAAAGAGGTGGAAATGTAGAGAAGATGGTTGGAACCATTTACATGGCTTAGCAGCCAGAAGAAATGCCTTCATAGCAACCCCTTCATGCAAGCTGTAGCATTGAGGGAACTGGGTTGAATAGATTCTAGAAAACACTTTGTTCAGTTAAGAAAGTCCAAAATATTTTTGATCTTTCAGAAGTTATGGCTAATAAAATTTTCATAAATCTCTGCATACTCATGTGCATTTGTAGCACATCTAGAAATAGAGGTTCAGAGAGACAGGTGACAAGGGGGACTATCTAGTCTCAGCAAATCTAGTCATTAGGTCCATCCTGAGATTAAGCTCTTACAGTAGTTCTAGCATGATCCATAGACTAAAGATACACACTATGCAAGAAACACTTTGGCAGCAGTTCAGCTCTTTGGTTGTTCTCTTGAGCTAGACCTAATCTCATTATCATGGACAAAACTTCCAGATGTCAGTATTTTTATGTGTCTAGGCTAAGCAGTCAGAAAATTAAAAATGGTTGGGACTCTTCAGTTTTAATGAGGCTGTGTCCTGGTTTTTAGCTGGGACAAAGCTGTTTCTTTTTAGTAGCTAGAATAGCGCTGTATTTTGGTTTCAGCCTGGGATCTGTTACGAGAGAAACACTGAGAACATACCAGCTTTCAGTTTTGTCGCTGGAAGTTAAGGACTTTAGGTTTTGTTGGTCTACAAGCACAAGATCAGGGGGAATGAGGAATATTTAAATTAATAAGCTAAATTGGCATTTAGACATGCCAGTAGGTTTTCTATATCATATAACATCATTTCACTAGGGTTTTGGAGTTGAGGATACAGGGGATCTGAAGCCCACTAGCCAAGTGAAACCACCACAGGCTGTATGTTCCCCTACTTACCTTGAAGAGCACTAGATTTCTCTCTTCCCTCATTTATTATCTTCCCAGTCACATTGAAAGTATCGCTTTTTTTAATTTTTAGGTTGAAGGTGTTCCAGGAAGTCATTCCTGCAGCTTGCACATGGCCATCCAGAGGAATCCAGGAGATGACTAGTGTCAATTGTCTCACCACCCCACCCCCCCCCAAGCAAGGAACCCATATACAGGCCATGGGCTGCAGATTTCCTTTGCACTGAGAACAGTGGTCTACCCACAGCCACCAGTCTTATTTTTGTCCCTCCCACTGTCCTGCAGCTCTGTCTCCAGTGTCTCCTGTGCTTGTGCAATTCACCTGGCACTCCTAGAATGGAGGCTTCTAGGTATGTGATAGGATGAGCAAGTGGTTTGGTATCTGTAGATGTATTGCAGTCCAGAACCTGCTAGCCCCACCTCCCATGCACTGTAAGGTTTTGGGCTAGCTTGGGTCAGCCTTCTGCTTTTGAGGCACCTTCAGCATTTCAGGCTCACACAGTATCTGGGACAACAAAAAGCGTGCATAACAAAAACACAGCATGCTGCCCATGACTAAGATCATCAGGTCTCCAGGAAATGTGGATGTCTTTCCTGAGCTCACTTTGTACCTGCAAAGCTAAACAATCAACATGAGACAGACTAAGTATGACAAGTGTGCCAAAAGCTCAAGACCAGCAAATCAACAGCCATGGCTGTTACTGGAGGCAGCGGTACCTGCTGAAGGCAGTTCCTGAATGGCAGAGCACACGCATGTTAGCTACATGACTACAAGCTACCCGTACTCTGTGTTTTTGGTGTAACTTCCTCTGTTCACATCAGCATGTAGATGTGTAGTAAGATAGGGTCTGGCGACCGGAAGATATCGTGCTGTACGGAAAGGTAAGACACCCCTCTCTCTCTCCTAGTAGCCAATAGCACTTAGCCTGTGATGTAAGCAGGCAGAAGTGACGTAGTGAACCCACACCATATAGTACTGTGTCGCACAGCATTAAACGCCATTTGCAGCATCCTCATATTGGTGTCAGTGCTCATTGGCCCAGAGACGGGGTGAGGGTTTGTCTCTGTGCCTCCTCGACCGGACAGGACGTTGCGGGATAACAACTGCATAATAGATGCTTTCCGTAGCACGGTCTAATATCTGCTGCAGTTGTAGGCACCCTCAACCATTTCTCCATTTCATATAGCCAGAGGTCTGGCATCTGATCCCAGCCAACACAGAGGGAAGGAAAGGCACACAGGGCTTCACCAAGTAGAAGGTCAAGATGCCAAAGAAGTAGACTCAAAGTGTATCTCAACTATGACTTCTTAAGGCACATGGCTATGTCAAAACCAAGTCCAGAAATTGTAAGCAGCTATCTTCCCTTTCCCTAGTATTTAACTGTTATATATGTGGTAAGAATTTTATAATGGTAGTAGAAACATCCTACATGACGGGAAAAAATTTCAAAAAGGATGCTATCTTTTTAAAAAGAAAAGGCAATGCATGTTCCTTTAATTATTTTATCAGTCTTCATTGGAGTTTTCAACAATGAGCTATCAAAAACTTGCCTGAAAAAGCCCTTCATTTTCAGTAATCCTTCCATCCCAAATAACTAATCAGTGGTTATAAAATATCATTGAAAACACCTAAGTGTTACATGCCAATCATTAGGAGTCATTTCCCAGGATGTCCTAGTGTGAAGTTTACGAGCAGAATTTGGACAAAGCATGGAATAAAAAGCAAAAACAATTAGTCCTGACAATTAATTAAAGAAAAGTTAAACAGGAGAGTGTTAGATAACATCAGCAGCTACCAGGAAAAAAAAAGCTTCACATAGCTTTTGTTATTCTCATCTACATACTACAACTATTGTTCCAAAACTCCATGGCTTGTCTTTGTATATATAAAGACTACTCACACTAAGATGTTTCCATTATACATCAATAAAATACTTTCATCTTTGGGTCTTTTCAAAGTAAATCAAACTAATAGTGCTGCACAGGCACTATGGCAAACAATGTGTTGTGTATTAATCACTGAAGTCATGAAACTTACTGTCCTCTCAAGTAAGATACAATGAGGTTGTCATGGCACTTTGAAGTCAGATGAAAAATTCTATAATGGCTGTAGCAGGGCTTTTTGTTTGTTTTCTTAAGTTTAGCAGTTCTGATTGGTTTTCTCAATTCCAGTAACTGAAGATGGCAGAGATGCCACTGGTATGCTTCTGCCTTCCATGCTCACAATAGCAACCCGTGACACAGTTAAATCCCACAGTTTCCTTTCCTTTGGGCTTCATTATTTTTTTATTTATTTGCTTGGGTAATCTGTCTACCCTAAACACACCATTTGAATATTTTCCTTTTGGTCACCATTTCATTTCCAGCAGTTATGTTCTATTCCTCCTAAAATACTTAGGAGCCATTTTTCAATCATTACTCACAAAATCCCCAAACATTTTCAGTCCCTCTTCCTTCTCCCCAATATCTAGAGAGGACAAGCTAGGTAGTGCAACCAGTACTCCTTTTTTGTATGTCACAATGTGCTCCTCAAAACCCCATCATATGCTGTGCTGTCCTGATTCTGGTTCCTCCTCCTGGCTCCTTCCCCCAGTTCCTTCCCATCTTAACTGCTTCTGCATCCTTTCTTCCCTTGACACTGCACAGGAGTACTTGTCATCATGCTTCCAATTATGGAGTGCATTTCACCCTCTTTCCTTCCTTTCCACTTTCTCCATTTCTACCTCTGAAGCTCAAGTTCACCAAAACATATGACCATTTCTTCACTTCTTGCATCCTTCCACTGTTCCCATTACACATTTCTAGCTCCTTGCTTCCTAAAGTATCCCACATTTCAATAAAGGTACTTTTATGTTGCTCAATGCTATTATTAATCACTCCTGCATTAATTCCTTTACTAGTTCTCTCACTTGCTCTTTCAGCATCCCCTTTAACGATTTCAACTACTCTTCCCCCCCCGCCCCGTGGGCAAAAGTTTGTCAACTCTCTCCTATTATCCTCAGGCAGTATCATCTGCAGTCTCCTATTCCTAAATTAAAACAAGAAACTGAGTACTCTTCTCATTTGTCCCCTTGCCTGTTGCTTCCAGCAAGCTGTCAACACCTCAAATTCTAAATAGTGAAAATAAAAAAGCAAGGATACCTATCTTCCCTGTCAAGTACATAGTCACTCTAAAATTACTTTATCCTACCCTTGAAGTCTGTAGGTATGAGACTTTTTTCCCCCCTCAGAAAGTTAAGCCTTCCCCCTTCTTTTTCCCAACTACCAAGCCATTTGCTAATCATTGTAATTCCAACAGATGTAAAGACTCCTCTTTTCCAGTTAGCTGGAATTTATGTAAATCTCTCTAGTCTTTTACAGAAGTCACGCTTCATTCATTGTCTGACATAATTAATCTTTCTGAATCACACCCCAGTGTAGCTTCTGCAACATGCCTGTCCTGTTCACACCCTTCTCTCTTCCTTAAACTTCTGTGTCAAAGCTTGCATCATTCTTAATGTCTCACATATTTCTCCTAAGCCTCTCTTCTCTACGCCACGAGTCACACTGCCACTTAAAGCTAACTTGCCACTTCAGCAGAAAAGCTAAAATACCCTTCCAGACCTCCAAAGAATTCACATCTACAATACTCTACACAAAATTAACCCTTTCTAGGCAAAGATCACTGAAGGCTCAAGTGATTCTCAACACTGCAACCATCAGTGTGCTGTTCCATTCTACAGAGTATCTTATCTGAGCATATATTATATGGAAAAGAATTTATTAATCTGTGACAGAAAAAATACTCAATAAAAGCACCATTAAGTACCCTTATGTTTGTTAGGTGACAAAGTAAAGAAAAAAGGGGTACAATGGTAAGCATCATACCCATCAGTTCTGTCATTTTAACAGTGAATCCACAATGTATTTAACAATTCAAACACACAAGTATTAATAGTGTACCTTTATTTTAACACGTGCACTGCACTGATGCAGTAGATACAATGCCAGCAGTCTTCTCTTTGCACAAACTACTATCAATCAAGTTTTCAAATATTTAAATCACATTTCTAGGCAGAAGCAGTATTTAGTGCAAAGAGTAATTAAGAAAAACCTAGTGTTAACCATGTCTTGGGAACTGTTTGCATACACAGTGCAGCAATCATAGCTATTTCCCAACTGGCCTTAAACCTGGAAAACTGATGAGCTATAGCAGTTTGCATTTGAAAATTCTAACACAAAAAGACTTCTTTCCATCTAAAAAAATCTAAACTACAGCAACAAATAAATAAAGACTGACAGTGGGTATATATTTGCTCAGAATCAATACAGCAACTTAAAAAAATATAAAGATAGCATTCAGTGTTTACTGAATTGCTTTATACTGCATCTATCACTTTAAAAAAACCTACATTAAAAAAAGTTTAAAGAAAAAAGAATTCCTCCAACTCTCTTTATCCTCATCCATTGAAAAGGAAAGACTTGCAAGCACTGCTGCCTCTCACCTGTCAATATGTAATTCAGGTCCCCTGGTCATTCCAGGAATCAATTACAGAACATCCCTGCACACTCAACATCTCTGTGCTCAGGGAGCGATGCTAAAGAAAAATGCTAGCCTTAGTACAGCAAGCATATTAAGTCACCTTCCAGTTCACAAGTTTCTTTGCTAAAAACAACCACCCCCACTTGTGTCTGATTTCTACATCTATCAGTCTCACTTGGGAACACATATGCTGTAAGCCCTGTCCCAGTGAACGCCTGTGTGCTTAATTTCACCTACATGAGTAATCACGCTAGGAATCAATGGGAATATTCACTCTTGCAAGGTAAGGATACATGTAACTGTTTATCGGAGATCTGCATTCATTTGCAGCTATACAATATACTGACTGCAGTCCTGTACCATAAATGAAGGGTCACTACTAGGGCATAGGCAATAATACCAAGGTAATTTCTGGGATGTATACAGCAGAGCTAAAACACCCAGGGAAATGCAAGACACTTCTCCATTTTAGAGGGAGGCTCTGCTCTTTGGGAATATTTAGGGATGCACAAGCTGTAGGCCACAGAAGAACTGTACCCCGTGTCTATTAAAGAATTAACATTAACTGCAATAATTTAAAACAATAAGACTGGAGAATACTTCTATTGGCTCTTCAAACTGAAAGTATTTTAACAGCACAACTGTACAAAACAAAAATAACTATATACCAAATGAAGAGCAAATTTTTGCTAGTTTTCCAGTATCACTGTGGAATTGTACATAGGTTATTCATATTTCATGAACAGTTTATGTATGTAGGACACAGTAAAATTCTTTATGTATGATTTAAGAATACAGATCTGAGGAGTGCTTTTTTGTTTGTTTCTGTTTTCATTAACAGTATCTTGGAGGAAGGAGGAAATCAACTTCCTCCCATAAAACTAAGAAAATGTTGATACTAGGTGTTGAATAGAAAAACATTATTATGGTTCAGGGTTAGAGTGTTTAGGGAAATAGTGCACTTTTTATTCTATCTTGGAAATGTACAGGAATGGACAGAATGGTTATACCCTTCTACCTCATTTCAAGTGGGATCATTTAAACACTGAAAGCAAAGTTTTAGTGAGTATTTAGCACATTCTTACAAAAATATAACTCTTCAGACAACGTGAGAAAGAGTTAAAGAAAAATGCTTTATGTTTTAGAACAAAACTACAACGCAACCTAGCTTCCACTGATTTTTACACTGCAAGTGAACCTCATTCAGCAAGAGCCCTGCACAACATGGTCAGTCTGCAGCAATACAACCAGGACTTACCCTACTGAGGTATACATACTTGCCTCAAAATATTCAGTGCTGGTGCACATGAATCTAGCTCACATTCACATTTCTTTGCCCTCTGAAGTGACCTTTCCTTTTTCAAGAATCTAACGTGTCCCATAAGTTTCAGGAGTGTATGCCCACAAGAACCTCATTACACTTAATTTCTTGCACTGCAGTGGGATGGAAAACCAGCTTTAATTTTCATGCTGATAGAGTTCAAAGTGCCTCTATAACCTACTGTTAAATCCACATCAAAATCCAAATAATCAATGTGGCAGCAGCTAAAGAATTCCATGAGGTGAAAGGTCAAAGATTCTTCTCCTGCAGAAGAGATTACAGCAATGATGAATGAAACCAGAGAAAATAAAATTTAAGACTCGCTTTCTTCCCTTTGCAATGAAGGATTTGGGTTATCCTTTTAGAAGATTGTTTTTCCTTTTTTAAAAATCTTTTAGTTATGTCCTTCTCTATACAGAAGCACTGTGGTGTTCACTTTTTTAAAAAAATCAAACAAAAACCCCTCCATCCTTAAAAAGGATCATAGATAAAAAAATCCGGTGGGGGAAAAAAAACCAACAAACTCCATGGACCACCCTTCAGGGATGAAATGCTAAAGATGTCTTTTTTTAATCAATCAGTTTGTGAAGATCTACAAAAAAAATAAAAAGGATCACATTCTAAAGGTTCAGTGCATTCAGCAGCTATATAGTTTTGCTGCTTATTCATCTTTAAGTTGACTTTCAAAAATAACAACCTAGCTCATCAAAATATACATTTTCCATTTGCTTTTAAATTAAAATAATAATAAAAAACATTTAAAGAATTCACAATCAATAGCATGACTAAGTTTCAGGATCATCTACAGCATATAATTTAAAGGTTCAAGATGCCAATATGCAGCACATGGCAGGCCTATATGCTCCATGCAGCATGTACATTTAGGATAATCTCAAATAATCTTGATGTTCAGATGTCAGTTTGTTTCTTCCAAATAGTGTAGAACACCCATCTGGAGAAAATAAGCAGTTAAGGAAAAAAAAAGGCAAAGTTTACAGTACACAGTTACAATGGAAGTGTTTCTTTTCCACATATATCCCACTTCTGAAAACTCCTGATAGCTCAATAAAGATAGAGTAAAAAACTTCAAAAGCAAAATCTCCCTGAACCCTCTTTTTAGCTCAGCAGTTCAACAGAGCACCTCATTTCCAC